>NC_089155.1:15040624-15230834 GCF_009819655.1 Sylvia atricapilla | reverse complement strand
ACACCTTAAAACCACTAAGCAGAAAAAAACTGGTCCAAGCCAACCTGAATGCTTACACACAATAAACAAAACCCCAAAACCACATATCCCAAGTCTATAAAAAAGGCTATTGAAATTAATTCTTCCTCAAATACAGACAAATGCACACCCAAAGTTATCTTCGCTCAAAAAACAAATGACACATAAAAACACCAAATAATCTAACAAAACACTTCATACCACCCAAAACAGTAACACTGAGCGAAAAACACATCGAAGTACCCCTCTGTATTAGAACTCCAAGTCAGGAGGAATTCCATGCAGTTTAAACACAGACAATAAGAAAACAGCAATTTCTTCATTCAACTTGAACTCCTTTTACCTTCATAACCCCTTCTCCTTCTGGGAGCACCGGGGAGGAATTCACAACACAAAGCTGAAAAGGGAAAAGAGAAAAATCCCCCTCATAAACCCACACTGAATTACCTGGTACTTGGCATGAAGGTTTGTTCCTCAGCAGCACCCCCTGAAACAATAATCCCACCTGCAGGTCCTCTCCCAGACACACCAAGAGAATTGCATCGTCACCACACAGAGCAGCTCAGCAAAACCACCCCTCTTGACAAAACCCTCCTCAGGCTGCCCTCTTAAACCGTCCCCAGCAGGGACTGTCCCCTACTATCCTTTACAGCTCACACCTGAGGCTGCTCTGTCCCCTCCTCATCCTTTACAGCTCACACCTGGGGCCGCTCTGTCCCCACACCATCCTGTGACAACTCTCACCTGCAGCTGCTGCCACCCCGAGTGTGAGAGCGGGGGCAGGACGGGGCCGGGGCCGGTGCTGGGGAAGAGGAGCCGGGGAGATCGGGGCCGAGATCGGGGCCGGGGCCAGGGGATCGGGGCCGGGATCAGGACCGGAAAAACAACAGCAATAGAGTTTCAAACGTGGCCAGGACGCCCTCGCTTCAGGCAGACTCAAGTGCAGCTCCCAGGCAGAGAGGCCGGGCCGTGCCTCGGGCAGCTCCGGGAATCCGGGATCGCCCGTGGGATCCGAGGGCCGGAAAAGCGCACCCGCCTGCCGGGTTCAGTGCTGGGACACGGCGAGGCCTCGGCTCAGGGGCAGAAGTTGGAGCCGGGACTGCAGGAGAGCACCCCAAAGCCCCGTCAAACATCCAGCACTGCACGCAGCACGCTCCAGCAGAAACTCGGGTGGGATCCAAGGCCCCCGGACGCTCCGTGTTCCTTGCCCTCGGCAGCTTTGCCAGGGCCTCCCTCAGAACACTGACCTCACCGTGCAGCTCCTACAAAAGGGGAGAACTCACGGCAATCACCCAGCAATCCACGGATCTCCAGTAATTATTAAGAAGCAAAGCTGCAGCAGGATGCATCCAAACTCCACTGCAACCCGGCAGGTCTGAGGAGACGCAGGAATTTATTCCAGAGGGGTCACAAGTGTCCCTCAGCCAGCCAGGATTTCTCTCAGCCTCTGCCCACTGCTCTCTGAGGACACAAACAGCAGTTTTTCCCTGGAGCTCCCCTTTCCACCAATGCAAAGACTTCGGTCCTCCTCCAACTCCAGCGCCAGGTAGGAAAACAGGAATGTTACCATTGCACAGACCGGCCAGGAGAGTGTGCCTGAGGCAGGAGCACCAGCTCCCAATGCACTGCTGCCTCTGGATTTCTAAACAGTACCTCCCATCCTGCCCTTCCCAGCACCACTCCCTGGGTGCCATGTCCACAGACACCTTTCACCATGCAGCTTAAAACCCACAGAAACCAAAAGAAAGAAGATCAAAAAATCTATTCACGTGTTTCTAGGCTGGAGAGAATGAGGGAGGTCTGAAATCTGTATTTTAGAACAGCAGAGCAACTTTTTATTGAGCTTGAGTATCAGTGAAGGGCAGCAAAAGCTGATGAACACCTTCATTAACTTATCCGCAGCAAAAAAAAAAAAAAATGGGGGTTTAAGTTTAGTAAAGATCAAGTTTTGCTGCTAAAAATTAAGGAGGTAGCATGTTGGTGTTAGTGCTTTAACCTTCTGACATTAGAGAGCATTTGTACAATCAATTCATTATTGAAGCAGCTAACTTTAAAATAAGATCTCTTTAAAATAAAGTTGGCCAAAGAAGAGAGGCTCAAAATCAAGATTTAAGACGCACAGCTATTAAAAAAAAAAAAAAAAAAAAAAAAAAAAAAAAAAAGCTGTCCTTGGTCTATATAACTTGGCAGCCCCTCATGGTTTCAGCCCTTTACCATTTATTTTTTACCAAGTGGATGATTAAAACCTTGTAGAAACTGAAAAAAAAAAAAAAATAAATCTGGGACAAAGCTGGTCATTTTGCCAAGTACCCCCAGTGTGGAGCAGCATCAGCCCCAAGGGGTTTGCTCCCTCAGCCCAGCCCGGAGCAGGCTCCAGCTGCTGCCCAGGGGGGGTTAGCAAGGGACTCACTCGTTTGAAGCTGTAAATGCAGACACTCGTGATGCAGGACAGGACAAATGAGGGGACAGCAATCTCTTGGCAAGTGTCCTTCAGCAGCCAGAGCAGAACAGGGGTTCTACCGTGCTGTAAGTGAGAAAGAACATTTATTCCAAAGAAAATAAAAGGAAGCACCTCTCCCCATCCCTTTTCTAAAAATACCCCATGCATTAGAATATTTTTAAGCATTCCTTCTTGTTTTACACAGTGTAAATTACAAGCACTCATCTTTCAGCCTCAATTTGCAAGACTGAGCTCAGCAGGACCATCACAATCACTAAATTGTGCAGGAGACCTGAAAGCTCATCCCATTGCACCCCCTCCCCCCCCCGCCCCGGCCCAGGGCAGGGACACCTTCCACTAGCCCAGGCTGCTCCAAGCCCCAGCGTCCAAGCCACTGCCAGGGATCCAGGGGCAGCCACAGCTTCTCGGGGTACCCCGTGCCAGGGCCCCACCGCCCCCACAGGGAACCATTTCCTCCTGATATTTAATCTAGACCTGCCCCCCTTCATCCTGAGGCCGTTCCCCTTGTCCGGCTCACTCCGTGTCCTTGTGAGAAATCCCTCGTCCCTCACGCCATAAGCAGCTTGGACAGACCCCCTGAGGAAATGCTCCGGGGGCTCCCGGGGGCACGCCTGCACCCCGGCGCCCTTTTCCGGCGCTCTCGTCGACGCCTTCCCCGGGCAAGCCGCGACTGCCCGGGCTGTGCCCAGCCACGAGCGCTCTCCCCACCCGCACTCTCCGGCAGCTCGGAGACCTGCCGGCTCGGGCCCGCGGCGGGTGGCCAGGCCGGCACTCACGCACGGCAGGACTGCTAGCCACTCTCCTCGCCACCCAACGCCCGGCTCCAGGCACTCCCGGGCCGCCGCCCGGCTCCAGCAGCAACAGCGAGTGCTCCAGCTCCGGCCACAGCGGCAGCGTGTCCCGCCCGGGCAGCAGCCCCCCACATGGCCTTCGAATGGCCCACCGAGGCAGCGGCGGTGACGCCCGACACCGACCCGGGGCCGCCCCGGAACCGTCCTCCGCTCGGCTCGGCTCGGCTCGGCTGGGCTGACCGCAGCTGCGTCCGGCTGCACGCAGTTCAAGTCGGCTAAAGTCGGCTGGGTTCGGCTGCCAGCCGAGAGTCGTCGATTTCCGTCAGGCGTCGGCTATTTTCGGCTGTTCGGTAAAAGTCGTCGATTTTCGTCAGACACCGGCTATTTTCGGCTGTTCGGCCACATTCGGGTGTTTCCGCCCTTCCGCGCCGCCATCTTGGTTGTGGGTGAAGCCACTTCCGGTCGCGTCGCCATCTTTTTTGTGGCACCCCCCTAAGGTCCCCGATTAGCTGTTTACTCAGGCGCCTGACTAAATCGACCGAATAAACCCAGCCGCGGCGCGGTTGAACCCCCAGCCCACGTCCGTACGTTCTGGAAACGGCGCGGAAAATTGCTCCCAGGCGGCGCCGTAGCCGGCTTTCTGCACAGGCAGTTGGGTAGTCAAACATGGGGTCCTGGCACTTTTCCCGCCTTTTTGGCCGCCATTTTGGAAAGGTCGAGCGCCGCGCGCCGAGCCGCCATTTTGGTTGTGGCACCCCACTAAGGTCCCTCTATAGGTGTTTACTCAGGCGCCTGACTAAATCGACAGACTGAACCCAGCCGCGGCGCGGTTTTTAGGTTTGGTCTGAAGAGAGTCATTTATTTGTGTTATTGGTGGCATGGTGGGTAGGGAGCATTTTTCAAGTAGTTATTTTAAATGCTTGGGGGCTTTTGACACTTGAAATATTTGTTTTGGATGAAGTTTGCTTGGAATATTTGGGGTTAGTTATAATGGGATTGCTTTATTTTTAATGAGGTGTTCTACAACTTTTAACTGCAATAAAACCTAAAATTTTTGTTATGTTAGTAATCAACAAAAGGTTTTGATTTTCTTTGTGGTGATGGGATTAGGGTATACGGCGTACTAGTGTTGAGAAGGATTTAAAGTTTTGTGGTTTTGATGTGTTAGGTTAATGAATTGATGTGCTTCAAAAGACAGGGGTTCTCTGCTTCTTATTTGGCCAGAGGCAGGGCTCTAACTTGGGCTTCTGGCATATATTGTTTGTGTGTTTCAGGTGGTCCATTGTATGATACAGGGACCCCCTCACTGACCAGCCGGCAGATCTGCCGAGATCACGCCTCGATGTTTGGATTTCTTTATGGTACCTGACTGAGAGACAGCAGGAAGTTCCCTGAGGGCGAGGCAGCCTTCACTGGCACCCGACGTGGAATGTCATCCCCTGACATCCGAGAGATAAGTGGAGGGCTGTGAGCCACAGGGGGCATTAAAGTGGGGTGCTGGGTCAGGAAGTCACCGGGAGGAGTTTTTGAGTCAGGTTTGGAGGTGGGTGTGTCCAAGATGTGACCCCTGAGGCCGTGCAAGGGTAGGTGTCACAGTGCTGAGGTGCGCAGGGCAGGGCAGTCCTGGTGGGTGTCATGTCACTTGTCTGTTATGCACTCTGTGTCTTTTGGGTGTGTCATGTGGTATGTCTCTTGCCTTAGCCCTTCAAGGGCCTGTTGGAGATGCTGGGCGTCGTTCGTAACATCTCCCTGTTCCTTGGCCCGGCGCCGATACCAGCCGGGCGTCGATCCTTTGACCTCCCGTGACCTTTGACCTTTGACCTCCCGTGACGTTTGACCTCCCGTGACCTTTGACCTCCCGTGATCTTTGACCTTTGACCTCCCGTGACCTTTGACCTCCCGTGACCTTTAACCCTTGCCCCCCGTGACCTTTGACCCTTGACCCCATGACCTTTGACCCCGTGACCTCTAGTGACCTTTGACCCCGTGACCTTTAGTGACCCCGTGACCTTTAGTGACCTTTGACCCCATAACCTCTAGTGACCTTTCACCTTTGACCCCGTGACCTCTAGTGACCTTTGACCCCGTGACCTCTGGTGACCTTTGACCCCGTGACCTCTAGTGACCTTTGACCTTTGACCCCGTGACCTCTAGTGACCTTTGACCCCGTGACCTCTAGTGACCTTTGACCCCGTGACCTCTGGTGACCTTTGACCCCGTGACCTCTAGTGACCTTTGACCTTTGACCCCGTGACCTCTAGTGACCTTTGACCCCGTGACCTCTAGTGACCTTTGACCCCGTGACCTCTAGTGACCTTTGACCTTTGACCCCGTGACCTCTAGTGACCTTTGACCCCGTGACCGCTGGTGACCTTTGACCCCGTGACCTCTAGTGACCTTTGACCTTTGACCCCGTGACCTCTAGTGACCTTTGACCCCGTGACCGCTGGTGACCTTTGACCCCGTGACCTCTAGTGACCTTTGACCTTTGACCCCGTGACCTCTAGTGACCTTTGACCCCGTGACCTCTAGTGACCTTTGACCCTGTGACCTCTAGTGACCTTTGACCCCGTGACCTCTGGTGACCTCTAGTGACCTTTGACCCGTGACCTCTGGTGACCTTTGACCCCGTGACCTCTAGTGACCTTTGACCCCGTGACCTCTAGTGACCTCTAGTGACCTTTGACCCGTGACCTCTAGTGACCTTTGACCCCGTGACCTCTAGTGACCTTTGACCCTGTGACCTCTAGTGACCTTTGACCCCGTGACCTCTGGTGACCTCTAGAGACCTTTGACCCCGTGACCTCTGGTGACCTTTGACCCCGTGACCTCTAGTGACCTTTGACCCCGTGACCTCTAGTGACCTTTGACCTTTTACCCCGTGACCTCTAGTGACCTTTGACCCCGTGACCTCTAGTGACCTTTGACCCCGTGACTTCTAGTGACCTTTGACCTTTGACCCCGTGACCTCTAGTGACCTTTGACCCCGTGACCTCTAGTGACCTTTGACCCCGTGACCTCTAGTGACCTTTGACCCCGTGACCTCTAGTGACCTTTGACCCTGTGACCTCTAGTGACCTTTGACCCCGTGACCTCTGGTGACCTCTAGTGACCTTTGACCCCGTGACCTCTGGTGACCTTTGACCCCGTGACCTCTAGTGACCTTTGACCCCGTGACCTCTAGTGACCTCTAGTGACCTTTGACCCCGTGACCTCTAGTGACCTTTGACCCCGTGACTTCTAGTGACCTTTGACCTTTGACCCCGTGACCTCTAGTGACCTTTGACCCCGTGACCTCTAGTGACCTTTGACCCCGTGACCTCTAGTGACCTTTGACCCCGTGACCTCTAGTGACCTTTGACCTTTGACCCCGTGATCTCTAGTGACCTTTGACCTTTGACCCCGTGACCTCTAGTGACCTTTGACCCTGTGACCTCTAGTGACCTTTGACCCCGTGACCTCTGGTGACCTCTAGTGACCTTTGACCCCGTGACCTCTGGTGACCTTTGACCCCGTGACCTCTAGTGACCTTTGACCCCGTGACCTCTAGTGACCTCTAGTGACCTTTGACCCCGTGACCTCTAGTGACCTTTGACCCCGTGACTTCTAGTGACCTTTGACCCCGTGACCTCTAGTGACCTTTGACCCCGTGACCTCTAGTGACCTTTGACCCCGTGACCTCTAGTGACCTTTGACCCCGTGACCTCTAGTGACCTTTGACCTTTGACCCCGTGATCTCTAGTGACCTTTGACCTTTGACCCCGTGACCTCTGGTGACCTTTGACCCCGTGACCTCTAGTGACCTTTGACCCCGTGACCTCTGGTGACCTTTGACCCCGTGACCTCTAGTGACCTTTGACCCCGTGACCTCTAGTGACCTTTGACCCCGTGACCTCTGGTGACCTCTAGTGACCTTTGACCCCGTGACCTCTAGTGACCTTTGACCCCGTGACCTCTAGTGACCTTTGACCTTTGACCCGTGACCTCTAGTGACCTTTGACCCCGTGACCGCTGGTGACCTTTGACCCCGTGACCTCTAGTGACCTTTGACCCCGTGACCTCTAGTGACCTTTGACCTTGACCCCGTGACCTCTAGTGACCTTTGACCCCGTGACCTCTAGTGACCTTTGACCTTTGACCCGTGACCTCTAGTGACCTTTGACCCCGTGACCGCTGGTGACCTTTGACCCCGTGACCTCTAGTGACCTTTGACCCCGTGACCTCTAGTGACCTTTGACCTTTGACCCCGTGACCTCTAGTGACCTTTGACCCCGTGACCTCTAGTGACCTTTGACCTTTGACCCGTGACCTCTAGTGACCTTTGACCCCGTGACCTCTAGTGACCTTTGACCTTTGACCCCGTGACCTCTAGTGACCTTTGACCCCGTGACCTCTAGTGACCTTTGACCTTTGACCCCGGGACCTCTAGTGACCTTTGACCTTTAACCCCGTGACCTCTAGTGACTTTGACCCCGTGACCTCTAGTGACCTTTGACCTTTGACCCCGTGACCCCGTGACCTCTAGTGACCTTTGACCCCCGTGACCTCTAGTGACCTTTGACCCGTGACCTCTAGTGACCTTTGACCTTTGACCCTAGTGTACCCTCTAGTGACCTTTGACCTTTGACCTCGTGACCTCTAGTGACCTTTGACCCCGTGACCTCTAGTGACCTTTGACACCGTGACCTCTCGTGAACCTTTGACCTTGACCCCGTGACTCTAGTGACCGTTACTTGACCCCGTGACCTCTAGTGACCTTTGACTTTGACCCCGTGACCTCTAGTGACCTTTGACCCAGTGACCTCTAGTGACCTTTGACCTTTGACCCGTGACCTCTAGTGACCTTTGACCCGTGACCTCTAGTGACCTTTGACCCCGTGACCTCTAGTGACCTTTGACCCCGTGACCTCTAGTGACCTTTGACCCCGTGACCTCTAGTGACCTTTGACCCCGTGACCTCTAGTGACCTTTGACCCCGTGACCTCTAGTGACAACTGCTTCTGACCATCGCTCAATCCTCACCTGGCACGCTTCTTCTTCACTGCTGAGATCCCCCTTTACCTCCTAAAAAGAAAGACAAAGAACAATGCTGTAACACGGTCACCGTTTACACTGCCCCAGCAAAGGCAAACTGGGACGGACTTAAGTTCACACCCACCTGGCCACTGGAATCCAGGACCGGGACATCTCACAAGTGGACCGCCTAAAAATAAAATAAAACCACCAACAGGGGGATGTTAGAGTTGGACCAGAAATTGAGATCTGAGAAACATCAGCTGCTCCCATCCACCGGTCAATGCTCACCTTGCACAGTTCACCTTCGCTGCCAACATCCCGCTTCACCTCCTAAAAATAAAGACAAAGAAGAAGGCTGTAACACCGTCACCGTTTACACTGCCCCTGCACAAACAAGCACAGAGCGACTTAAACTTTCACCTACCCGGCCACTGGCAGCCTGAGCCACGACATCTCACGAGCAGACCACCTAAAATACAAAAAAAGCCAACACTGGACGCTTAGAGTTGAACCAGAAATGGAGACCTGAGCAATAACAACTGCTTCGGTCCACGAGTCACCGCTCACCTCGCTCGCTTCACCTGGACTGCCGATAGCCAGCTTTACCTCCTAAAAATAAAGACAAAGGTCAGTGCCGTAACATGGCCACCATTTACACCGCACCCGCAAAGAATAACCGGGGACCGACCTTCTCGGGGAAACCGGCTCCGCTGCTACGGGGGTGCTCTGCCTCAGGTTTCATCTGTCTCCATCTTAAAGAAAGGTAGGACAAAAGTCAGAGTGCTGCAGGATAACTTGACACCTCCAGACATCCTGTGGCAACCTAGGAATACCCTCCACAGGCCTACAAGACAAATTTCAAGTCCCCGGGCCTTGTCCTGTTACCCCTACACCCAACTAAGCGGCAGGGCAGAGCAGTTCCGGGCCAAACGCACACCGACACCCGTGACACGGGACACAAAGAAAGAGGGGACGCGACGTGGACAGAAAACTCTCGGCGAGAGGAATGGCCGCGAGGACCGAGAGAACTCGGGATGAGATGACCGAGGTAAGACCGATGGAGAGCCGTCCGGACTCAAAGAACCCTGTGGGAAGAAGATAGAGGAAGATCGATTCCAAGAACTGCAAAGATGGATGACCGAGAATGCTCCGGTCAGAATGCTCTACCTTGCTTTGCATTGTTGCAAGGCCTAAACCGCCAGAATGGATGAGGGCGGTGCGGAGCTGTCGATACAGCTCAGAACAAGAGCCCTGGAAAGACATCGGACCGGATGCTTCTGAAGAGAGATACAATTTCCGTGCCTGCCTGAGCTCCGGTGGCGATGGTCGATGCTGTCGGCGCTCGGCCGAGGAACCGAGAGACCGGAGATGCTAAGAATGATGCCAGGGTTTTTGATATCCCGCTTGAAGGGCTACAGAAAATGAAATTGGACGCAGGATGCTTGATAGATACAAAGTGCACAATTGACAAGTGACAGGACGTGCACCGGGACTGCTCTGCCCTGCACATCCCGGCACTGGGAGCAAGCCTGAGACTATACCTTGATAACTAACACCTGCAATAAGGCTGTCGAAGGGAAAATGCAGAGATATCCAATCCGAGGATCTCGACGACAGGCTAGACAACGCGGCACACCGGATGACGTGACATTCGATAAAACTGTTCTACCCTGCCCACCTGTAGCTTCCATCGGAAGTAGAGACATTCCCTCCAGCTGCCTTAAGAAGCCCCTTAAAGGACATCCCTTTCCCATCTGCTACCTGTTAAACATGTCCCATGAATTTCCAAACCCCTATCATCCTATCTGCATTCCGTGGCCCGTGACTTATCTTTAGGATGTCCGTCAAGGTGAATCCTCATTGGAACTGAAATGAGTCTGCCTCAGAAGGCCCTGTGATTGTCGATTAGGCTTTTGGCTACAAAAAAGAAAACGAAAATCAATGTACAAATTCAGCAGCACGTGAGCCGACTCCCAATGAGTGGGCTTCTCACCCTCTCCAAAGTGTGCCTTGGACATCGAGTCTGTGGCTTCATCACACATCTAAGACTAAGGCTGTTACAATGTTTGGTACCTGAGTTAGCAGGGGGCAAAGCTGCACAGCAGTTCCATGAGCAGAACGTACGTGCTCACATTTATGTGTCTTACGTGCACTTGTGCTGTAAGAAACATAAATACATCTGCTATTACTTGTGAAAAAGCCTTGGGGGAGGCCCTCGAGTGGACATCCTTTCTCACTTTGCTGCCTTCAAAACCACTGAACAATAACTCCTATCAGGGTACCCTGCTCACAGTCCTTGACCTACCTCTCAGAAACCTTGATTTCAGACATTGCTTTTAACGTGTGGGGAATCCCTTTTGCGGCAGTCGATCGGCTGAAACGATCTAGAGCGTCACGCTTGACACAACCTAGAATTTCAAGAGTTATGATTCTCCTGAAAAGAAAATCAAGAAGCACTCCAGAAAATTAAAAAAGCACCTTACTACCCCTAAATGCACAAACCAAAACCCTAGACTTCAATACTCACTGTATTCAATGATGGTCTCAAAATCCCAGTTACTTGTAGATGTCCAAACACACCTACTGCAGACAAGCTGAAAGAGCCTCTTCACTGAAATGAGAGGAGAGCTCTTATCCTGGCTGATTCCCAGAAGGGAATGAAGGCCTTTAGCCGAGGCTGGGGTTAATATACCCCTGATTGGGCCCACCTTCCGTTCCCATGATGCCCGGGAAAAGGGAGGAGGCAACTCCCACAAGGTATAAAAGCTTTCGAAGGACCTGCAGCAGTTTGGCTCCTCTGATTCAAGGTGAGTAAATGGCTTGATAGAGACAAATACTCCTTGAGGAAATAACACAGTTTTCCTTTTTTTGCTATAATTACTTCAGACTAGAGAGCAGAAATAAAACAGTATTTTGGCAGCATAGCTGGGTAGCTTGGGTAATTTGTTGTTGACTCAGGTAATTGTTCCTTAATGGCTACTATATAGTACTCCACGTGAGACTAAGTAGGGTGACAAAAAATAGCAACATCGTGAGTGGTGTAAGTCTCCTTGGCACCTCTAAGTAGGGATATCTACATTGTAATTAAAAATAAGAAAAAGATTAAACTCCTGGGCAGGGGTAAGGTTATGTATATCTCTGGCTTGCTGCCATCTGAGATAGCTGGCACTAGGGCACTGGTACGAGTGCAACTGAACGTGCGGTCTTAAACTCTTAAAATGCTGAAACCGGTAAAGATTCCTTCAACTTGGAATGAGGATATGGGGTGGTTACTTCCACGGAAACCACAATATGGCAAATAAATGGCGTGTGTCCTTTAGACTTCTGCCACCAAGAATTCTGAAGAGATCAAGATTTTTCCCATATCCAAGCTGCCACAAGTGGGAACCCTGGGTGTCCTTGGACCGCCAAACACCTCCTAAAAACTGACCCCAGGAACCTGGGGGCTGAGTTTAGTTTCCCACAGAAAGGGCCACCGTTCGTGCACCGAGCTCTGTGCCAGAAGTGGGCTTCTGCTACCTAGAATTCTGAAGAAACCAGGATTCCTCCCACATCCAGGCTGCCACAAGTCGGAACCTGGGGGCGCTTCGAGTGCCAAACGCCTCCTGCAAACTGACATCGGGAACGTGGGGGCTGAGTTTAATTTCCCACGCGATGGGCCGTGGTTTGTGCGCAGATCTCTGTACCCTGCCGTGGGCTTCTGCCAGCAAGAATTCTGAACGGTGCGGCGTTCCTCCCAGATCCGAGCTGCCGGAAGCTGGAAACTTGGCTCTCCTTGGAGTGAGAAATGGCTCCTACAAACTGACATCAGGAACCTGAGGGGGTGAGTTTAGTGTCCCAAGGAAAAGGGCCACTGTTGAAGCCTATGAGCCTGTGCCTGGAACTGTACTTCTGCCACCTAGCATTCTGAAGAGGTCAGGATTTCTCCCATACCAAGCTGCCACAACGGGGAACCCTCGGTGTTTTTGGAGTGTCAATCAAACACCTCCTGCAAACTGACATCAGGAACCTTGGGGCTTAGTTTAGTTTCCCAAAGAAAATTGCCACTGTTCAAGTCTAAGACCCTGTGCCTGGAAGTGGACTTCTGCCAGCCAGAATTCTGAAGAGATCAGGATTTCTCCCACATCCAAGCTGCCACAAGTAGGAAGGCCGGGTGTCCTGGGAGCACCGAACACCTCCTAAAAACTGACATCAGGAACCTGGGGGCTGAGTTTAGTTTCCCACAGAAAATGGCCCCTGCTCCTGCAAAGATCTCTGTGCCCTGCTGTGAGCTTCTGCCCGCTACAATTCTGGACAATGCAGCGTTCCTCCCAGATCCGAGCTGCCGGAAGCTGGAAACTTGGCCCTCCTTGGAGTGAGAAATTCCTCCTGCAAACTGACGTCGGGAACCTGGGGTCTGAGTTTAGTTTCGCACAGAAAAGGCCACCTTTCTTGCAAAGATCTCTATGCCCAGTAGCGGGCTTCTGCCAGCTAGAATACTGACCAGTGCACCATTTCTTCTTGCTTTACTTATTAGTGGGTTTTACTTACACATCACTTTCAGATCTCACCCACACTCAGTGATAAAAACCTCTGAGCACAAAGCTTCCAGGCACTGCGTGTTCTTTTAAGATATCATTAAAGAATACCATTTTTCATAGCCTGACACGTGTTTTGCAACTAAGTTTCATTTTGAAGTTCTTTCCCTTTTTAAACTGTGTTTCCTCAAAGCTTCCAAAGTGTGTTAATGTTAAAATTCACCACAAGGAAGACCTGGAAAATGTCTTGCCATTCCCTTTCCTCCTCCCTCAAGCTACATCAGTGTCACAGAAGGTATTAGCACCTTTTCCAGAGAAGTTTGCCTCACTTTTGCTGTTGTCTGTAACAGCCGCAACGAAATATGCCTTCCTTGAAGTAGTTTAGCATTTACTGATCGGTTCTTTGTTTTGGCACTTCTGAGCCAGGGCCTGCGGGTCCTCCTGCAGCTGCAGGTCTTCCCTGACAAGGCTCCACTTGTGCAGCAGCAGCAGCATCTCCCTGCTGGAGAGGACGCTGTTGTTCACCTCATCTCCCTAAAAGCCACGACAGCAGGGTATTCCAGCACGGGGCATAAGAACTCAGCCTGGCCAGAGCTACATTATTCTTTCAAAAGAAAACAAAACTGCCAAGTATTTTCCTGCGTGCCAATTTATAAGTACCGTTTTGGATCCTTACTGTCGGAATGGCCAGGAATTAGGGACATAGGACTTGACGCTAACTATGCATTGCATTTTATTTTATTCCCCAGGTATTCAAACCCCTAAATCCTCCTGTCAGAGCAATCTCATCCAAACTCAGTACTCAACACACAAACTGAAAGTGAAAAAAGGCATTCATCTACCAGAGATAAAGAAATCCTCCAGGCCTTAATAAAGTTCAAACTGGACAGAGGATGAACTGCAAACCAACTAAAAAAAAACAAGAGACCTCCTCTGCACAGGCTTCCTCCCTCCCCAGGCAAGGAACTGCATCCTCTCAGGGAACACCGACTTAGTCCTAGGCTGGCAACAGGAGAGGCACAAGGAATATTGTGAAGTCATTCCAATCTCAGTACTGTCCAAGCCTGGGAGAAAGCACTTCCTACACGGCTCTTGGAATTTTCTTGTCTGTCTCTTCCAACTTCAGTCCTGCGTTTTTCCTGCCGATTTTCCCTCAAGCTTTGGAAGGTCGGGCGGCTGCTCTGCGCCCGAGCTCACGGCCAGAGGGCTGCGATGCGCATCGGCGAAGGGCACGGCGGAGAGCTGCGGTACCGCTCTCTGTCCACACGGTGGCAGCACTGCCTTAAGCCCAGGCCGGGGCTGCCAGAGGCTAGAGCTGCAGTACCGCTCTCTGCCCACACGGTGGCAGCACTGCCGCAGAGCTCGGCTGCGGGCAGCGCCACAGAGCGAAGGCAAAAAAGAACGTGGCCAAAAATGCCGTCCCAAACCTCCTCTAAAATAAATGGCCCAAAAGACCCCCAACCACAATTGCAACAATTCTACCACTAATCAAATTCAAACCAGAAAAGCTTTTACTTATAGCTATGTTCCAATATTTTTGTATTCATTATGCTTATATTTTTTTTTCAATACCATTTATCTTTTATGTTCATATCTATGTCTACTCTATATAATACATTATAATATACTTCACATGTAATAATATGTATTGTATTTACTGACGTTATTGATATTGTTTTGTATTTTATATTTCTATTTTTGTTACTTATACTTTTCTATTCCTGCATGTAATTTTTTAATTTGTGTTTAAAATATGAACAAATCAATGGTATTTTAAACTAGATGAATTCATTAACCTAACACATCAGAACCACAATTAATTAGAATTAAATTAGCCTGGTTTTCTAAGGGGTAAAGATTAAATTTTTATTTAAATAGTATGGGCATATTTTCTCTTTCTGTGTTTTTTTCTTAATGATAGTCAAAACTAAAGTAAAAAATAAATAATTAAAGAAAATAAAAATTAAAATATAGATGAAAAAAATCTTAAAAACACCAAATTAACAAAAGATAACATGAAAAACCACAACAAAATAAATGAACGTAAAAATTACAAAAATTAAAAAGTAAAAATTAAAAAATAACAAAATACAAAATTTTATAAATGCAGCTCTCTCCTCATGCCACATGCCTAACAGCTCTAGGAATTTCCTGGATTATGCAGCAATATGGAAAACCAACCCGGTGCCTCCCACGAAATAAGGTTTTCCAGACAATTCCCAGTTTTGCCTGGAAACAAATTCTATCTTAGTGGGAAGCTCATTTTTTATGAACATCCACACGTGTGCCAAGGCAGGAAAGAATCACCCCACTGTGTCCAAGGAACAGCAGCCAAGCCAGGACTGAAGTTTTAATGGGATTCGTGTAATTACAAATACAGCAAATTGAACTTTACAAAGAGATGAATCATGACAATTAAAGACTTAGCAAGTTTTGCTGGGAATTCACAGAATTCTGTGGGTATGGTGCTGAACAAAGCCTGATTTACCAACATTAAATGGGTAAATTTCATTGGAAATATGTTCTAAGATGTACAAAAATTCTAATTAGGATGGAAAAGTGTAAAAAATAAATATTCCCTTACTAAAATCAGAGGGAAAAAACATCAAATAAAAGGAAAGAAGAATATCTAAATCCCAGCTTGCCCAGAAAACAAGCTCAGGAATTTCTAACATTGAAAACTTTTGGAGCAGTCATCAAGTCGGTGGAAGTTCATGGAATGATGATTTAAAATCTGCTTCCTCTGCTCTGACTTTAAAGTGAAGTGGGAATTCAAAAGGTCTAGTTACTCCTGTTCAAGAGTTATCTGGATTTTGTGGGAGTAACAATCCAAAGAAATGCCAATGTTACTTGTATTTGACATCTGAAACTCCCTGCAGAGCTGGCAAGTTCCAATGGAACAAGAGCCACAATGCCTAGAAAAACATAAGTCAGGAATTCTATTTACAAATACAGAGAAGAGGAAGATGACACCAGGAACACACTGCAGCTGAAAGCAATGATTTATTGGAAAAGGCAGAAAGTCAACCTGACATTCTCTGTCCAGTTATGGCCAAGCAATTATCCAGGAGTCAGAGAGAAAAGTGGGAACCTTGGACTGGGATAAGGCCTGCCAGCACCTTCACTTCCTACCAGCTCTCTCCTTGGCCTGCAACCACCTGCAAGAGGAAAAACAACAGCAATAAAGTTTCAAACGTGGCCAGGACGCCCTCGCTTCAGGCAGACTCAAGTGCAGCTCCCAGGCAGAGAGGCCGGGCCGTGCCTCGGGCAGCTCCGGGAATCCGGGATCGCCCGTGGGATCCGAGGGCCGGAAAAGCGCACCCGCCTGCCGGGTTCAGTGCTGGGACACGGCGAGGCCTCGGCTCAGGGGCAGAAGTTGGAGCCGGGACTGCAGGAGAGCACCCCAAAGCCCCGTCAAACATCCAGCACTGCACGCAGCACGCTCCAGCAGAAACTCGGGTGGGATCCAAGGCCCCCGGACGCTCCGTGTTCCTTGCCCTCGGCAGCTTTGCCAGGGCCTCCCTCAGAACACTGACCTCACCGTGCAGCTCCTACAAAAGAGGAGAACTCACGGCAATCACCCAGCAATCCACGGATCTCCAGTAATTATTAAGAAGCAAAGCTGCAGCAAGATGCATCCAAACTCCACTGCAAACCGGCAGGTCTGAGGAGACGCAGGAATTTATTCCAGAGGGGTCACAAGTGTCCCTCAGCCAGCCAGGATTTCTCTCAGCCTCTGCCCACTGCTCTCTGAGGACAAAAACAGCAGTTTTTCCCTGGAGCTCCCCTTTCCACCAATGCAAAGACTTCTGTTCTCCAGCTCCAGGGTCAGGAAGGAAAACAGGAATATTATCATTGCACAGACTGGCCAGGAGAGTGTGCCTGAGGCAGGAGCACCAGCTCCCAATGCACTGCTGCCTCTGGATTTCTAAACAGTACCTTCCATCCTGCCCTTCCCAGCACCATTCCCTGGGTGCCATGTCCACAGACACCTTCCACCATGCAGTTTAAAACCCACAGAAACCAAAAAAACAAGATCAAAAAATCAATTCGCATGCTTCTAGTCTGGACAGAATGAGGGAGGTCTAAAATCTATATTTATTTCAGAGCACTAGAGCAATTTTTCATGACCTTGAGTATGAGTGACGGGCAGCAAAAGCTGATAAACACCTTCATTAACTTATCAGCAACAAAAAAAATGAAGTTTTAAGTTTAGTAAAGATCAAGTTCTGCTGCTAAAAATTAGGGAGGTGGCATGTTGGTGTTAGTACTTTAACCTTCTGACATTAGAGAGTATTTGTACAATAAATTAATTATTGAATCAGCTAACTTTAAAATAAGATTTTTTTTAAAATAAGGTTCACCAAAAAAAGTCCTGAAATCAACATATAAGCTGCACAGCTATTTAAAAAAAAGCTGTATTTGGTGTGTATAACTTGACAGCCCCTCATGTTTTCAGCCCTTACCATTTATTTTTTACCAAGTTGATGATTAAAACCTTGTAGAAAGCACAAAAAATAAATCCAGGACAAAGCTGGTCATTTTGCCAAGTACCCCCAGCGTGGAGCAGTGTCAGCCCCAAGGGTTTGCTCCCTCAGCCCAGCCCGGAGCAGGCTCCAGCTGCTGCCCAGGGGGGGTTAGCAAGGGACTCACTCGTTTGAAGCTGTAAATGCAGGTGGCCTGCAATGGAGTGCCAATAAATGTGAAATATGTGACTCTTGTCGAACATTGACTGACCTTCTCAGGGGGGCACCCTCACCAAGGATAGGGCACTCTGCCATGGATTTTATCCAGCTGCATCTGAAACAAAGTTAGGACAAAAGTCAAATTGCTGCAGGGTAACTTGACAGCTCCAGATATCTTGTGGCAACCTAGGAATACCCTCTACAGGCCAACTGCACCCTACGTGACAAATTTCAAGGCCCCAGGCCTTACCCTATTACCCCTACCCCCAGACTAAGCAGCAAGGCAGAGCAGCTCCGGGCCAAACACAGACCAACAGCCGTGACACAGGACAGGACAAATGAGGGGACACAACGGGGACATAAATCTCTTGGCAAGAAGAACGACCGCAAGGACCGAGAGAACTCGGGATGAGATGACCGAGGTAAGACTGAGGGTGAGCTGCCCAGGCTCAGAGAACCCTGCAGCAAGATGCCAATGGGATGGCTTATCCCAAGAACCAAGAAGATGGATGCCCGAGAGTCCTACGGTCAGAATCCTCTACCTATCTTTGCATTCCTAAAAGGCCTAATCCTCAAGAATGGATTGTGGCAGTGCACAGCTGTGGACACAGCTCAGAACAAGACCCGAAAAGGCACCAGACCGGATGCTTGTGAAGAGAGATGGATTCTGGTGCGTGTCTGAGCACCCGAGTCAAAGGCACCTGGCCGAGGAACGCAGAGATCAGAGATGCTGAGAGCGATGCCAGGGTTTTGATAAGCCCCTCGAAGGGCAAAGGGATAAGACATGAAAGACAAAACACCCAAAACACACAGAGTGCACAACAGACAAGTGACACGACACACGCCAGGACTGCTCTGCCCTGCTCACCTCAGCACAGGGATCAAAAATGAGATTTTCCCTCTCTGTAGCCTGACGTGTCACATCTCAGACATCCCCATCTCCAAACCTGACTCAAAACACCCGCCTGCTGACCCCTGCCCTGGCACCCCGCTTTCATCCCCTCTGTGAGCTGTAGCCCTCCACTTATCTCTCGGACATCTGAGGATGCAAATCCCTGTCGGGTGCCGAAGAAGGCCGCCTCACCCTCAGGGAAATTCCTGGTGTCACCGGGCTGCCGTCTCAGTCAGCTACAACAAAGATGACCCAACATGAATGCGTGATCTTAGCAGCACATTGGCCAAAAAGCAGCAGTTCTGCTACTCACCATCTCCTAAGCGTTCCCGGGTCCTCGGGCCCCGTGCTCCAGCTGCGCCCAGAGGCCAACGCCGACGTCACGGGCTGTGCCTGGGTTAAGAGCAGACAAGGTGACCGTGGCATTGCTGAAACTCCAGGGGACCCTCGCTCCTCCTCCCCGAATCCTATCCCCAACTGCTCAGCCGATATCCAAGCCTACCTGGATGGTGCCTTCAAATGGAGATCAAGGCTTCATCACAGAGTCCTGAAATGCTCCCGGAGGGCTCACGAGCCAGGTGAACTGGGTCAGCAGTCCGGTCGGTGACAGGGGAGTTCAGCGTCATGCGAGTGGACCACCTGAAACACACAATAACTGAGGCTTAGAGTTCCACCAGCGAGTGAGGCTTCAGCAACAGCAACTGCTTCTGTCCACCCATCACTGCTCACCGTGCCCACTGCATCTGGAGTGCTGATATCCAGCTTCACCTCCTAAAAATAAAGACAAAGAACAGCACCGTAACACAGCCACCATTTACACTTCCCCTGCAAACACCAACAGTGACTGACCTACTTGGGGGAGCCCTCTCACCCAGGATGGGCTGCTCTGCCACAGATTTTATCCAGCTGCATCTGAAAGAAAGTTCAGACAAAAGCCAAAGTGCTGCAGGGTAACTTGACAGCTCCAGACATCTTGTGGCAACCTAGGAATACCCTCTACAGGCCAACTGCACCCTACGTGACAAATCTCAAGGCCCCGGGCCTTGCCCTATTACCCCTACCCCCAGACTAAGCAGCAAGGCAGAGCAGCTTCGGGCTGCAAAAAAAACAAAAAACAAAAAACACAAAAAAGGCCAGCTCTTATTACCCATAATCAAACTACCAAATATACTAAAAATAATGCCATGTCCATTCCTCTCAAAAAACCTCCAAAATATATACCCAGAACCCCCCAACTTGAAGACCTGTCTCTAACAGAATAAGAAGCAGAGAACCCATATCTTTTGAACTACATAAATTCATTAACCTAACACGTCAAAAACACAGAATTTTAAACCCTTAGTCAAGACTAGTACACCATAGAAACCAATCCCATCACTACATACAAAACGAAAACCTATTCTCTATTACTAACAGAACAAAAAAAGTCACAACTTTTAACTGCAATAAAACCTAAAAACACCTAATTAAAGATAAAAGAATCCCATTATAACTAATACTAACCTCCAAGCAAACTTCCTCCAAAACAAATATTTTAAGTATTTAAGCCAAAACCCCTCAAACGTGTAAAATAACTACTTCAAAAATGCCTTCTGTACCTTTCAGACCGATCTTGAGAGCAAAGCAAGGGAAGACAAAGCATGCAGTTTGCGTTAAGAAAACAGTCCTCACTCCTGCGTATTCCTTCTCCAGTATATTCAGCTCAAGCACAGACAGACTGCAGCAAAGAGAGCTGCTTGGCTCCTAGTCAGTTTTAGCTAGCTAGGGCAGAGAAGTTCCCCACACTGTTTTGGGGGTGTTTTTTTTTTTTTTCTCCTTTCTCTTAGGACTTTTTAAACCTGCTGCAGACTAAAAAAACCCAGAGGCAGGACCTGCAGCCCACAGGGCCTGGACTCAGCAATTTTATCAATGCCAGAAGAGCTGATAAAAGACCAAAGAAGCTCAGCTACAGCCCACAGCAAGGACTTTCTTATTTTACCATCTCACTTAAAAATAACAAGAAGTTTTATTATTTCATGTTATTCATTCTTTAGGCTTGAAAGTGCTTGGTTTGTTCAATAAATAGCTTTGTCCACTTTTCTCCAAAGGAGTTTTTTCCCAAACCAGTTCAAAAGAGAGATATCGTTCGGGTTTACTTTCCAAAAAAACACAATTCAAAAGGTTCCTCCCATATTTACCCTAAACCACGACAACACCAAACAAATCAAACTGCAAAAATAACAAGAGCACAAATACCCTTAAGTTACAACACCAAAACCAATTATTCCTAACTCAATAAACCCATAATGCCTCAAAACTATTGAAACAAAAATACCACCTATAAATACACAGGAACCCAAAAGATCCATTTCACTATAAACAATATCTCCCAAATTACCCATAACTATAAAACACACACTATAGCCAAACCAGCTAAATAAATAAACACCTATAAGAAAATAAACAATAATGCAATTAGAAACATTAGGAAACTCTAGGAAATTAACTACATCACATTACCTGAAATCCACCAAAACAAACACTACACACTCACCATGATAAAAGCGACCACTAAATAAATAAAACCCTCCCCTATACCTCACACTACAGTCGGTTACACCGTTGTAAACATTAGGAAACATCCCCTTGAAAAATATAAGACCCCACCGAAAAAAATTTCATCAACAAAACTCAGTTCAAAACCAGTCTGATCAACATAGAAACTAAGAAACCTAACATGAAATAAATACACCATATCTTTCACCATACACCATCTACTAGCAAAATTAGGCTACACAGTAAATTATTTAAAACCACTAAACAGAAAAAGGTTAAAAAAATTTAAAACTGCAAATAACAAAACACCCAAACTCTAACCAGCCAGACTAGCCTCACCCAATCAGAATCCCTACATACAATAAACAAAACTCCAATAACACATATCAGAAGTCTATCAAAAAAAGCTACTTAAATTAATTCTACCTCAAATACAAACAAGCCCATCCATAAAGTTATTTTCACTCAAAAATCCAATTACACATAATAAATAATACCAAAAAAAAATCAAACAAAACGCTATGTACCATAAAGAACATAACATTGAATTAAAACCACATGTAAGTACCACTACTTATCAGAATCTGAGGTGAAGAAAGACTCCCCCCAGGTTAAACAGAGACAATAACAGGAGTTTCTTCCCTCAATTTCAACTCCTTTTGTCCTCATCATCTCCTTTTTCTTCTGGGAGCACCAGGGAAGAATTGGCAAGATAGAACTGAAAAGAGAAAGGAGACAAGTCCCCCGTACAAAACCACACTGGCTCACCTGTTGCTGCGGAGCACAAAGGTTTGTCCCTCAGCACCTCCTGAAGCAATGTTCCACATCCAAGCGCTCCCCCCGACCCTGTGAGAGGCTCTTAATGGCGTTCCATAAGACACTTGTAGGAACCCAGAATGAGATCCTCTCCTCCCACAGCTCCATGCCAAAGGGAGCGGAGGCTCCTCTCTTCAGCAGCCCTGGCAGGAACTGCCCCCTCATTCTCCTTTACAGCTCTCACCTGGGGCTGCTCTGTGCCCTCACCGTCCTGCGACAACTCGCACCTGCAGCTGCCGCCACTCCTAGTGTGAGGGCGGAGGCAGAGGGGACTTGCTGCTCATTCCCTGGACAGTTCATTGTCTGCACCTGACCCGCTGGGGCTCCGGGCTTTCCTTGCTATGGATAAGGACCCCTCTTCTCCTGCAGGTGCCCAAGGCTGAAACTGGGATTCCACCTCCAAACGTCCATTATTCCTAAGGAGATCTATAATTCCCAACGAAATTCTCCAGCAACCATTACCCTCCATTTGCAATATTTCCTTTGGAATCATTCCTGCCTTGTCTTTCTGTGGAAGTATTTCAAACATTCATTGAGAATTCAGGAGCTGAGTTGGCCTGTTCGTGTCAACTCAGGAGCTGAGTTGACTCAACTGACAATCCCAGGCTAAATCCAAACACCCAGAATTACAGGGAAATATAGAGATAGTTTATAAATACTGCCCTCCCCTGCAACCTAGTTCTTCCTCGCAGATCCCCAGAGCAGATTTACTCCATCCTTTCTTCCTAACAGCACCTCTCCAGCACAAATATCACTGCTAAGATGCAAACTAAACAGAAATCTACTACAGCGCGGGCCTGGGGGGGGGGAGGTTGGGGCGGCGCGGGGCCAGAGTGGGTGCCGCTGCCTGTGCCGGGAGAGTGGGGCTGAGAAGCGCCGGGCCGCATCCTGGGCTGGTGCCGGGGGAGCGGGGTCAGGCGGGGCTGGGGCCGGGGCCGGGGCCGGTCTCGGGATGGAGCCCCCGGGCCCTCAGCGCGGGCCGGGGGCTGTTCCTGGGGACCACTGTCCAATCGGCGGTGCCGATGCCTCAGCGACCCCGCCAATCGAGAGCCGGGGGGATTCAAAAGGATACCAGAAGTAGCCGCTGCTTTACCGGCTCGGTGGGCAGCTCTGAGGCGGGACCGCGCACTTGGGACCCGCCCCGCGCCCCTGAAGCCACGCCCCTGGTGCTGCCCGGCCCCGCCCCTGGCCGCCTCTGGGCCCCGCCTCACGGAGCCCCGGCTCCGCCCCGAGCCCGCCCCAGCGCCCCGAGCGGGCCGGGATGGGGCCGGGACCATCGGCGGCGGCCCCGCCCCGCGCCGCCCCTCACGGCTGAGCCGAGGCTGCTCCCGGCCCTGCGCGGAGCCAGGCGGGGTCGGGGGTGGGACCGGGCGTTCTGGTTCGGGTCCTGTCGGTGTCGGCTGCGGGTCCCGAGCGGTCCCGCCTCTCCCCCGGTGAGCGGGCTGTGTGTCGCGGGGCCAGCGCGGCGTTGGAGCTGGAATCGCGACGGGGATCGCTGCGGGCGGCAGGAGCCGCTGCTGCTCCGACTGCAGCCGGCGCTGCGCTGGGGTCCTGGCGGGGCTCCGGACACCGAGAGGACGGCGGCGGCGATTTCCTCGTGCTGACTGGGACCGGCCGGGGCGAGGGGACCCCCCGTGCTGGCCCCAGGATCCCCCAAACCCCGCCGCTCTCCGCGGGGCCGGGGAATTGTTTTTTTCACCATAGGCAGAAAATTCTTTATGAGAAAACTCAAAATTCAAGGGTATGGTGTCTGAGGGGAGAGGAGAGATTCTGCTATAAATTCAAAACGCATTGGGAAAAAATGACACAGCTCATTTCCTCTCCCAGACTAGCTTCTGTGTGATTGTCTGTGACTGCAACTGCTCCGATGGGATTGTTTACCTGTTGTGGTTATAATGACCTGCCCAATTCTAAGCATGAGAGAAAATAATTGCAGAACTCTCTGGATCAGGCAGTGGAGCCTCCCTGTAGCATCCCAAAGGTCCAGCAGTGCCCAATATCTCTGACTGGAATTAGAAGGGGCCCAGCACAGCCCCTCTGTAGCGTTCCTCCTGTTGAGCTGACACTTGTCAGCATCCCTAAAGAGGGTTTGAGGGTCCCAGCACAGGCTCCTTGGCACATTCCCCTGCTTCTACAAGTCCCGTTTAACAAGAATGATTTTTGGGGGAGTAGAAGCACCCAAAGCCAGCAGAACTGGCATTAGCAACTTTCTGGAGGAAACTCTCTTTTCTGCCTCACCAAATCCCCACGACCAAAACCCAGCCTGAGGCTCAGCTCCCCATCCTCTCAATCTCTCCAAGGAACTGGGTTTGGATTTCCCACTCCAGCAGGGCAGCAATGCTCTTGTCCTTATTATATATCCTAATTGCAGTAATTGCATAAGAAGTAATTGAAAAACATTAAAGGAATGAAGTGGCATAAAATAAGAGCTGCCAGCTCCTGGGCCATCCAAGAGATGCTCAAACCCTAAATACTAAAAGAGAGTTGAGCTCCAGCCCTAGTTTAGACTTCATAACCCCAGTGATTTCAGCTCTTGACCCACAAGCTTTATTTCACAGCCAGCTTGGTATTTCCACCTCCACATGCGTATTTCTCCACCTCCGGCAGCTGCAATTTCTCCACCGTCAAAGGGGCAGGATCTTCATCTTGGCCCCACCAGCTCGGCAGCAATTCAGCTCTGACCTGCACTCTCGACGCCCACCCCACAGTCAGTGACCCCAGCCACATCGGGATTTCAGTCCCAGCCATACAGTGGCTATCCCGGACCCAGGCAATATCCCAGCAGAACCAGCATTTCAGGAGCTAGCTTACAGCAATCCCCTTTCCATTCCCATTTTCAGGCTGAAGAGCCAGTTCCAGCATCCATGTAACAGTCCTACAGACATTTCAGCACGCAAATCCTAGAGTCTCTACTTCACCCTTAGAGTTTCTATGCCAAACTAAAAGAGAGTTGAGCTCCAGCCCTAGATTAGACTTCACAACCTCAGTGATTTCAGCTCTTGACCCACAAGCTTTATTTCACAGCCAGCTCACTTATTCCAGCTCCACATGTGCGTTTCTCTCCGTCTCCGCCCCATGCAGCTGCTCCAGGTTGAGACAACAGGGTCTTTTTTTTGTCTCGTTTTGAGGTTTCAGCTTCAGCACTTGAAACACTATTCCACCCCCATCCCAGTAATTTTTATTCCATTACCAGCCCCTTGGTATGTGTCCCATTTCATGGTCGCTTCCTAGGTCTACACTATCTCCTTTGGACAGTGATTGCAATTGCATCACTGCAGCCCCATTCCAGCCCCAGTGATTTCAGCTTCAGTCCCACAAGCTCTATTTCACTGCCAGTCTTCTCTTTTGCTTCTGTCTCCACATCTTCCCAGCAGTGGCATATAACGCTGGTTTTGGTTCTCAGCCTATGATTTTTGTTTTTACTCTAGCTCTGTGTTGTTTCAGCACAGCTCTTGTACCCATATTCCAGCCCCAACCTACTACTCCTTGCTGCAGCAACAGCTCCATATCCCCTATCCCAGCCCTTACAGTCATTTCAGCTCCATCCACACAGTTCCCATCCCGGCTCCCTATTCCCTAGAGCAGCCCACAGGGGTTTCACCCCAAACCCTACCACCTTTGTGTCTCCTCCAGCTCTGCTGTCTCAGCTCCAGCTCCTCAGCTTCCCATTGCCTGCTGCTAAAAGCTGCTACTGCTTCTCACTGCAGCCCGGCGCTGTTGATAAGGCCACAAGTCAATTATTATCACTTAAATGTCTTCAGGAGCTGTACCACCCACCCTCCTGGGTTCCCAGTTTTGGGAACACTTGAAGCCTGAAGCCCAACATCTATCTTCCCCCTCTCCCTGGGTCTCAGTTCAGCACTTGCCCAAAGCCCCACTCACTTCCTCCAGGCAGCACCAGGGCCTGGGAAGAGCCACTGGGCCCCTGCTCCCGCATCCCAAAAGGTGCCCTTGGGTTGGTTCTTGGGCCCTGAAGCCCTCCGAGCCCCCACACCCTCAGCCTCTGCCTCTGCTTGGTGCTACAGGGCAAGGGCTGGTAACCCCCCCCCCCCCACTATCATCAAATCATCCTAGCCTTGAAGGTATTCAGACCTGGGAGAAAGCTCTTCCCACTACCCTCTTGGCCTCCTCCCAGTCCTTCCAGTAACTCCAGAAATGTGCATCCAAACCCATGTCAGACAGATTGGAGTGTGTTCTGCACACCAGGCATCTCCTGCAGGCCCTGAACTGCAGCCCCCTTCCCCTTCTCCCGTGGCACTGATCCAGTCCCAGCACTTCCATTGCTCCACATGGTTTTTTTGGGCCTGCCTCTAGGGCCAAGGTCCTTATTCCACACCCTGGCGCTCCATGTCTCCACCGGCCCCACAACCACTGTTTCAGCCCCAGCCCTACAACTTTTACTGAATTAACGTCAGATATCTAGCAAAAGAAAATAAAAACAAACTAACATAATTCATTAAAACGAGCAAAATAATGAAAGAGCACAAGTAAGAAAAGCAGTTACGTCAAATAAAACCAAAATAAAATAACAACGAAATGCAAAAAACCCAACTTTAATTTTTATATTTTAAACATTACTTTAAATCCAGAAACCACAGAAGCGATTCTCGCCCGCCCCTGGTAGCCGATTCTGGTCCTCCCTTACCGCACCAGCCCCGCACCAGCCTCCGGCCGCCCGAGCCAAGACGCGGCAGAAAGAACTGGGCACCGCCAGCCCCTGGACACTGGCGCAGGCAGACGCGGGAGTCGCGTCCATGCTCACCGCAGCTCCTCGGATGGGCAACCGCCGGGATCCCGTCCTGCCGCAGCGCCACTCCTCCGACCACATACCCCTAGCGCGCCGCCCACACCCCCTCAGGGCACGGTATTTATGCCCCAGGCCGGCCCAGCCCAGCCAATCACAAGCGGAGGCGGCGCCGGCCCCGCCAATCCCAGCCCGCCCGTTCCCGCCCCCCGCGTCGTCCCCCCCCCCCCCCCCCCCCCCCCCCCCCCGCTGTCCCCTCACGCCCCGCTCCCGCGCTTCCGTCCCCCCCCCGCCGTCTCCCCGGTGCCCCGGGAGAGGGAACTCCCGGCCGGGACCTCAACGGGGAGCTCCCGCCGTCCTTCCCGGGCCCCAGCAGCACCTGCCGCAGAGGCCGCGGCAGCGGGGCCACGGCTCCGCCGCTTCCCAAATGGGCGGCGGCGGGAGCGACGCCTCAGGCCAACCGGGGAGCGGGGCCGGACCGAGGCGCATCAGACCTTGGAGCCTCTCAGTAGCGTCCCAAAGGTGTCCAGCATCTCTGACTGGAATTTGAGGGCTCCCAGCACAGCCCCTCTCTATTGTTCCTCTGGAGCTGACACTTCTCAGCATTCCTGAGCAGGGTTTGGGGGTCCCAGCAAAGGCCCCCTGGCACATACCCCTGCTTCTTCAAGTCCCGTTGAACCAGGATGATTTTTTGCCAGCAGAAACACCCAAAGGCAGCAGAACTGGCCTTAATCACTCCTTGGGGGATCTTTTCTCTCTTTTCTTCCTCACCAAATTTCCACTACAAATACCCAGTGTGAGGCTCAGCTCCCCATCCCCTCGATCTCTCCAAGGAACTGGGCCTGGACTTCCCTATCCAACAAGGCAGAAATGCTGTTGTCTCGACTCTATATCCTAATTGCAGTAATTGCTTAAGAAATAATTGAAAGACATTAAAGGAATGAAGAGAAATTAAACAAGAACTGCCTGCTCCAAGGGCCATCCAAGGGATGCTCAAACCCCTAACCGATAATTTGTTTAAATTAAGCATTCCAAAATCAGGCTCCTGGGATGTGACCACCTCTTCTCTCACCTTCAAACATCCAGAATGAGGTCTATTGCTGTTGAGCAGCATTCAAAAACTTGTTAGAACAGAAACTGCCTCACAAATTACACTGGAGTAATGTAAGCTCCTCTGACAGGTATGTAAATACCAAAACGGTTTAGTTACCTGACCAGAAAAGGATGTAGGACCCATCACTACAGGCTAAACTGGAGCACTGCTTCGAAACAGGGCACAGAAGATGGAAGGGAGAAGCTTTTCTAGGAGATACAGTGCCTACCAGTGAGGCAGAATTGTTCCCACTTCTCCTGTACTTCTCCGCTTACCTTTTCTCTAAGCTGTGTAGGACCCACGTGAGGAGGCTGTGATCCTGGATCAGCTCATAGGCAGCTCTGCTGGCACGGGCAGCACTTTGTAATACCTCTGGAATACAACTCTGAAACAGAAAATATCACTTGTTCTTTTACAGTCAGGATCCAATTGTCTAACTTCGAATTAGCAATTGGACTGGTATCCGATCAACTTCAAAGTGAAATGAACACCAGCTGCTCTCAGCAACTGCAGGGAAGCAAAGACATTCTCTGTTCAAAGTTACTCTTACAAGAAGTCTTCAGGTAGCAGGACAATTTTATCGTTTTGTCCAAGGTTTTGATATCTGAGATACTCAGGGTGGATGCTCCCAAACCTGAGAGCTCCTGGCACGTGAGTTTCCCTCCCGCTGAAGCACTGTTCAGGTTAACAAATGTGCTGCCTGGGGAACAGAGACCCCCAAAAAAGAAAAGGCCCTGACTGTAGGCACAAAACCACGGTGCCCACGCGAGGCTCCGTGATGGCAGCAACCTGCTCCAGTTTCAGGGGATAAGGATGTGACTGGTTTAGACATAAGCAATTATTTCCCCCTGCACACACACACAGAATCAGCAAGGAACAGATTTTCAAGAAGGCACAGGCAGAATCAGCTGCTCCTTTCTGCTTTGTACTTGTGATCTCAAAGCCATGCAGACTTCTGTGCTTTGGGGGTTTTGGTGCTTTCTTTTTAAATTCTTACCTGGGAGCCCTCATCACACAAACGACTGTTGAAAAGGAAAGAATGACCTGGAAAATCCTCTGGCACTCATGAAGCTCACAACAATGTCTGTCACGAAGCCCTTCCCCAAGAAATCTGAGGATCCACTCACTCTCTGCTTTGTACTGGAAGCCATCCCCCCACCCCCCCCCCAAATCAGACATTTAGACATTTCCAAATAGTGCCTGCTCCTAAGAACACAAAACCCTGGTTCCCTGCCAGTGCCAGCTCAGGGCTTACTACAGCTTGTTTTGGACCTCTCAATTTCCATTCCTATCAAATTCAATCAGTAACATCCACCAGGAACAGTGGATTTGGTTTTCAGAATTCCATTGTTTGTTTTTCATCCTTGTGTTCAGGCTTGCTATAAAGTTGAACTTCTGCTCTGAAACTCCTGTCAGATTTCCTTTACCAGGCTTTTCTGCCAAGGTCATTCCTGTATGATTTTATCTTGATGTTCTAGAAAGTTGAGTTTCTTGAGGACTGTTTCATCCTGACTTTTTCAGTGCTGCCATGATCCTTTGGATCCCTAACTCTGCATCCAATTCAGGGAACACCAACTTAGCCCTGGGCTGGGAAACAAAAGACGACACACATTTAAAAATCATCCTAGCCTTGAAGGTATTCAGACCTGGGAGAAAGCTCTTCCCACTACCCTCTTGGCCTCCTCCCAGTCCTTCCAGTAACTCCAGAAATGTGCATCCAAACCCAAGTCAGACAGATGGGGGTGTGTTCTGCACACCAAAGACCACAGCCCCGAGCACCAGGAGCCTGAAGATGCTCTGGATTACAATTCACAGCCTCGGTAAACCCTGCATAGTAAAGCCAAGTGGTTTCTCTTTCTCTGAGGGAGGAAAACACACAACATTGAAGGCTGTCCCAGCTGACCTGGCCCTCATGGGCACCCGTGTTGCTGAACAGGATAATCAATTTGGTCTCACTCTGCTACTGTAAAATGACACAAACCCTGTGGTTCTGGGGTTCAAAAGCTACTTTTCGGTCAGCAAAAAGGTCTCTGGTTGGGACAATTCACTGGCAGATCCCAAAAGCTGTTTCCAAGTGCATAAAAACCTACACCTACAAAAAGGTGCCAAGCACAATGGAGTTAAAGATGCTTCGGGCATGGGTTCCCTGAACTGCAAGGAAATGATCCCAAGTCTGGCTTTGGGCTGCTCCACTCTGCACCCTGTGCTCTCCACACCATCCACCCTGCCTGTGAAGGCCAGGGTTTTGGAGCCCTTCTGGGACCCTTCAGCCTGCCTGCCAATGAGCAGTGATGCTGTGTCTGCAGCCCTCAGCCCAATTTGTGTCAGTGAGTGGTTCCGGTTGTGTGGCACTTGGGGACATGGGTAAGGGGTGGCCCTGGCAGTGCTGGGGCAGCCCTGATGGTGTCAAAGGGTTTTCCAGCCAGAGGTCTCTCTGATGGGACACCCAGTGACTGACCCAGCTGCTCATTATCCTGCCATGAGCCAGAGAAGTCCAAGGCATCCTTGAGAGAGTGAAGAAAGCAGGAAAAAGGTACACAGTTACACCATTTACCCTGCTCTGTGGTTTGCAAGTGGAGCATGAATACCATTTTGTTCTGATCTTGACAGGAAAATAAATTTTCAAGGAAAATAACTATTGAGCTGGCAGTGAAGATGCCACTTTCCTGATAGTCCTGGCCCAGCAGGTTTCTGTGGGAATCTGAATTACTTGTGCAGTTTAGAAACTGCACATCCCTAGACCAATCCTTTGGGAGCACAAAGCTTTCCACAGGCATATTTTACTTCAGTGTGTACTTTCATCACCCTGGGACAGTTTAAATCAGAATGAGGTGACTTGATGACAGCACAGCATTAGCTCAGACGCATCAAGAGACTCACCACGCAACATTTACTCTCCAGGGACGAGCCACCAGATGAGCTGGCCTTCGCGATGGTGCTGCACGTCTCACTGGCGTGGTGAAGGAAGCCCAACGTAGACCGTGAAAATTTGAAGAGTAACATGAAAAACAATTTTTCAGTTGTCCTGCTCTCTTACGGCTGTGGCCACAGGGAGAGTAGCTCCAACATGTGCAAACACACAGTGCACACAAACGAAACAAGAACCAAAACTCCCTAAGAACCATGAGTACAGGACCAGAGACAATCAGGACCCACAGCTAGAGCTCAGTAGAAACAGGAGGACATCGCCCGACCCAGGGTCGGCATCGCACTGTATTTTGAACTCTAGGGCGCAGTAAAACGCTCCTTATGATACAGATACGGCATTTTGTGACCTGTAGAAGCGCTGTGCAAGCGCCGCGGGAACGCGCCGAGCGGGACACGGCACAGGCAGCCTCCCCTGGGACCGCTTCCTCCTCCTCCTTTGAGCCCGCCCTTCTGCAGAGACCGCGGCAACGCAGAGCGACACCGGAGCGCTGTGGCGCCCGGCTGAGCCCCGCAGCTCCGACGGCGAGCCCGGGTCGGACTACAAGTACCATGAGCCCCCTTGCCAAGGGCGTGTGAGTCCCGTGAACGCCCGCGCGGAGCCGCACTACAGGTCCCACAATGTCTCATGCCGCCTGGTGACTCCGCTCCGGTGCCGATTTAAATCCAGGCAGTGAGGAAAATGGCGGTGCGGAGTTGAGTGCGGGGGAGACGGAGATGTAGCTGAGCTTTGGCTCGTTTCCCAGGTGAGTGGGGTTTGGAGGCAGGGCGTGAGTAACGACTGGAGAGAGAGGAGTTCTGGTTCGTGTTCCCCTGCTTCTAGCGCTGGGCTGGGACTGGGATGGCGGAGGGAGCGCTGCCCCTCGCCGGGGAAGGGAGAAGCCTAGGGGTGGCCCTGAGGGGCGGCTCTTTTCTGTCTCTCGCCCCCCTCCGCAGTATGAACGTGGCTCCCTGAGGGAAGGAGGAAGGGGAGCGTAGATGGGTTGTGTGTGTGAGGAGTATTCCCAGGGCTGGAGATGGGGGGATTCCCCGGGCAATGTGTTCTGTCTTTACCTCTTTCTAGCTATTTTAACTTTACTGGTGACTGAGTTTTGAAGGGGCATTCCTGGGGCAGTGGCGGGGAATTGATGCGTGGACTGAAGGCTTCCTTTATCTAAGTATGGTGATTTTGGGTGGAGGTTCTCCGTAGAATACAAAGAGACCTGAGGTCGCTGTGGACTTGGCTTTAGAATCGTCTGACCCACGGTTTCTCAGTCTGAGGAGAGGCGAGGTGTGGTGAAATACCTCGGTTAGAATGGCCCTCTCTGCCATTCATCTGGGTTTATCTGGTACCGAGGCGGTTCCAAAGACCTTGATATCTGCATTCTCCTGGTCATCCTGTAGCCTCGGTAAGTTTTAGAGCTGACTTCTCTTGTCTCCTTATCTCTGGTAATAAGAAAAGGAATAAAAAATACTGCAACTGAAAGGTTTATTTCCATGCTTCTTATCCATTTCTGCTTCGTAGTTGTACTGAAACTGTATTGTTGAGGGGTGGAGATGAGATTTCCACCCCCACTTCCCCCGACGTCGCATGCCACTTTAGGCGTTAGTGTTTCTGGGATATAAATAGGGTGATTATGAGTTACAATGTAGCGTGAGGTTGAGATAATTCCCACAATTCTCTTTCTTTGCTTCTAAAGTTGGTTCTGTTTGTGGTTTCTGCTCCTACTCCTTAGCACGGTCGAGTTTTCCTTTAAAAGCAAAGCTTCTCAATTTGTCAGCTCATTTTAAGACTCATTTGAATCCTCAGTATCTTCTTCCTCTTTTAGATAGATGTTAACGGAAAATAGAATTTTGTATTCTAACTGGAATAACAAGACAAAAGAAAAGGAAATCTGAAAGTGTGAGGGATGGCAATATCTAGTATATGGTATCTGTAATAGAGTTAAAATGGGTTCTTACAATAAGCTTAAAATTCTGTCATCACTATGGTAAAAGTAAATATCTTCTCATGGAATATTTCCATCTTAAAATGTTCTGTTTCACGTGAAATGAATTTGTATGTTCTGAATAGAAAATATAGCTTCATAGAAGCAAATAGTATATGAACAAAAACCAGAGAATAAAGGCTTGGCTTTAGAGGAAACAGACAAAATTGGGTGCTTTTTGGGGAGTTTGGGCTTTTTGTTTTATTTCAGTTTTATTATATTTACATAACAAATATTTTGTATATACTTTTGTTTTTTTAAACAAGGTTGTGTGTTATAGCATGCAGTAGTTCTATTTACTGTTAACTGCTGTTACAATGGGCTGTTCAACTGACTGTTGTAAAGAATTTCCCTCAGCTCTGTTACTACTACTGTATTTTTCTCTTTTTTTAACTAATACCAGTGGATTTGGTAGATTCACTGCTGACATGTGAAGATAGAGGCTGTGGGATACGGCATGTGATAGACAAAATAAACCCAGCATTCAGCCTCACTTTAAGTGCCTCTTCTGATTACAGTATGTTGTTGCCAGTCTGATTTTATTTGGAATATGACTTGTGTGCATTTTGGGCTCACCTGTGGCTTTGTGTTTCTTTTAAATGTTCATTTGAGGCCCTTGTTCATCCTGGCTTTGGATTTATTAACTTGGAAGTTTTGCATTACCTAGTTACCAATTTTTGGGGTGTGTGTTTGTGGTTTTTTGTTGTTGTTAGTTTTTTGCATTGTGTCCATGATGTATACTCTAACATATAACTGAGACAACATGCAGATTAGAAAGAAGCAGATCTCTTCTACAATGGAACCTTATCTTTTGATCACGGTGGGTTTTTTAATTAATAATGGACAAGAAATCACAATCGCAAAACCTTCAAGATTAATCTCTGTTATACAGTTTCATAGAAAGGGGAGTGTTTTTATTTTTCAAGAACTCTGGGAAGAAAAAATGTGTTTTGATTATATTTGTCTGCAAAATTAAACAATTTGTAGCATGTGAAAAGGTATTGGACACTACCGTCTGACACTACAGGCTGCTTTAGCTCCTGCGTTTAAATGAGTTTCCCTTGAAAAGGTGATCATAAACAACCGTATGATACAGCATCTTCTGCAATTCATGTTCAAGCTTTTTGAGCATTTAGAAATATCTTAAATATTCTTCTGACTTGTTTTAATAATTTTAAGAAAATGGAAGAGAATGGGAGGGGAGGAATAGTATCCTTTCCGCCAAGGATGTGAGAAGGTGGTGAAGAATATCTACCCTTGATGCTGGGGCAGCCTGCCTATGTAGTTTTTCATTTGTTTCCCTCCTGGCTAGATCTATTGATGTTTCTAGATGTAGCATTTTAGGAAAGAAGCAATTGTAAAAGAATTTAACTGCTGCTGATTTAAATCTGCTATAGAGTATATTTCCACTCACTCTGATTATTTGTATGCTGCATTTAGTTGAGTGAAGGCAAATCAAATTATTTTGTGCATCATATAAATGGGAGGTATATTTCAGATGTATGTCCTGTTAATTTAATAAGACTTAATTGGTGACTTTTTAAATTTACAGTTATCAATAAACTGATTTTTGAATAGTGAAACAAAATTACCTTGCCTTTAATCTCATGAAGGATTTTTAGTCTTTTGTGTGCAGTGTGTCTAGTAACAGAATGCCCTGCCTCGCTGAAACGTCCCAAAGTGGTTGAACAGGTAATGGAATGGGGGGTTGGATTTGGTGGCTTTTGTTGTCATATCTTTTAACGGACGGCTTAAGTAAAAGACATAACTAAACAATTTACTTGCAAAAAAACCCAGTGAAATACCTGTTCTCTCCAGTGTTTTGGGGAAACGACTGTTCAGAACAGTCAGTCAGGAGAAGAGTTCTCTGGTTCATTCTGTTTGAGTCCAAAGAACTAAATAAATCTTAATCAAAGGTAGCATTCCTCTGGTTTTGATTTGTGCACTCAATTTGTAATTCTGACACTTTGGCGATTGCCCTATAGAGTATATTAACATTTTAACGTTGCTGGTTTTTTTCATCGCGTTCTCTGGAGGCTAGTAAGTCACAGAAAAAGGTAAACCTTGCTACTTGCTTTCTGCTGCTATGTGTGTTTGAGGGGGTAGCAGCTAATGTAGTCTGGATGGAAAAACTTTTTCTAAAACCTTTTAGACAGATATTAGGAGCATACGTCTGTGTGCACACATAAGCCATCAGTATATGGAAATGCTACATTTTTTTTTTTTTGAATCTTATGGAAGAACTAGTGAAGGTTCAAAAACTAATTTCTCGTATTAATAACGACAACTTAAAAATGGCTTTCCATTTTTTTGGCAGATTACGTCTTAAGGAGATGATTTCAAACAAAAATTTGCAATTTCTTTTCCAGTGATTTGGATAGGCTTTTCAGACATCTTCCCCTATAGTAATTTTTCTTTGCCCATAAAGGCTAGGCTAGAGAGGTTAGGTGGAAATAGGGAATTATAACTTGGTTTGCAGTTTTTTTTGTGCTCGGTCCATCTATGCTGCTGCAATGAACTAAAGCAGACATAGCAGCATCTTCTGTTATATTACTCTCCTGGTTTTATCTCCTATGGCAGCCTTTTTGATGTTCAGAGTAGAGATTTCTAGCTCAATGGGCAGGGCATCAGTCAGCATATTGCTTAGGCAGTAATTGAAAGAATCCCCTCTTAATCAGTATTTCAAGTACTTATCTAGTCATAGATTCAAGGATAGTGCTAATGGCAACAAAAGCAAGAGTACTATTCACTTGATTAAGATAAAACAAGCCAACAAATCCTGTTAACCTAGAATGTACATTTGATCCCCCCCTTTAAAAGGAAGGCAGTTTCTCTAATCAGTGCCCAGAAACCTGAGAAAAGAAAACATCTTCCCTGGCTGAAGTAGTTTTCAAAGACTTTTGTATTACAACTGTAGGTTTTCTGTTGAACCCCCTAATCCTTGGTGGTGTGTGTTCAAGGCTGATGAAAAAGGTTTGTAGAGGTGAGATATAGAACTAGTGCTAGTAAACTTGCTGGACTTGTATTGGCTGTGTGAGAGACAGTAAGCAAATAACAGGGATGATGAGTGGGATTCAGGAACAATGGAAAATGAGTGCAAATTTGAGAGAGTTGAAGGTGAGCCATCACTTGACAGGAGCAGAATAGCTTGTGCTGTCATCCACTGTACTTTCTGTTCAAATGTACAGCTACAAGGTAGCTTTATCAGCTGCTTTGTCTTCTCTTACCCATCTATTTCTCTGTAGCTGAGCCTCAAGTGACCTCTATCAAGAGTAATACATAGTATGATAATACTTCAGATTGGGCAAGCAATGCTTTTGTTATATGAACAAAATTTTTTCTTTCCCCCTCATCTTAGCTCTACTTTGTAGCAGTCAAACTTTTGCTTTGAACTAAAGAGTCTGTCTAGGCAGAAGTGGAAGGTTGATTGAGCAGTGTATTTGAGAGAGCTTTTTAAAAAGCTCTTTAAAAGCAGTGGAAATTTCCAGGCGCCAATAAATTAATTAAAAAAAAAAAAAAAAAGGCACTTTTAGGGTCTGGTTTAATAAATGCTTTGCAAGAAGAGAAATATGAAAAAGAACCGCAGACATTCTGGATGTCAGCCTGAGAAATTTTCCACTGTTTCCTTTAATAACATGCAGGCATGCTTTTATTGCTGGAATTTCAGTTAGAAATCTTCTTCTGACTGAAACTTCAAACTATTTGGTGAACAAGTGTTTGCTGAAAATCAATTGTCAAGAAATAAATTCTCATATGCAAGACTGCATAAACCACTCTCATGCTGGGTATCAACTACTGATTATATTACTTCAGTTTCTTGTTTTACAGTGTGTTAACTGTTCCTATTTCTATGTGATTGCTGCTAGGTGACAATACATCTTTTCTCGCTTCCAATGGTAATTGTAAACCAGCATTTCCAGTAAGGACTGTATGCTGCTAAGCTAGAAATCTTAATAATCCTATCTTTAATATACAAAGGAAGAAAGACATTAGGAAACACATCTCTTGTAAAAAAGTTAAGGACTATTTAGTCGTTATTTTTAAAATTATTGTAGTTTCAGATACAATGGTGAAAATCAAACTGAAGGGGTCTACCAGGTTCAACCTCATTGGTCTACCTTAAAGCTCTTTTCTATGTAAGTTGCTCTTGTTTACCAAAAGCTACCTGACCTTTCTCCAAGGTGTAGAGGACTCTGTGCTTGGAATGTGTCTTGTCTTTCTGTCACTACAGATATTTATTCTTGACTTGCTCTTTTGGGGTAGGCGTAAAGGATCCTTCATACATTCAATTGAGGTTTTCGTTTTCTTAAATGCCAGAGCAAGAGCTAAGCTACTGTATTGTGTAAAAAGTAAGCAACATCACAACAAACTCTTGTCTTTCTAGTATTAATTGAAAATATAAAACCTGAACCCTTCAAAGGCAGATTAATGGAATTTCGTCTTTTTAAGACAGCATAATACATTTCCACAGCTCTCGAGCTGTGTCAGGGCCATTGTGCTTCCTTTTCTGTTACCTCTCTTTGTTGGACTGCTTTTTTTTTGGGTTTTTTTTTTTTTTTATAATAATTCTATAAAAATTTCAACATCTGACTTCCTGACTGCTCATAATCCTTTCTCATGTATTAAGTTACTGCTAATGAGAATGCTAATGACTAAAGTTAAAAGTAGAGCATGTTGAACTTGACATGAACCTTAATGTCTTTTCCAGCTTATGTAAGGATTGTACTGTGAATTGTGTATTAATTGATTGCTCGCTGATTAAAAGTATCTAAATTACTGCTGTTACTCTGTATACATTTTGGATATCTTATATAAATGTGTTACTTTACAAATTTGATGCAAAGTTAAAGCTTGAGATGGGATTTCTAAGTCTTAGTGAGACTTTTTCTCCCTGAGATAAATGAAATGTGTTTATTGTCAAAGCCTAAAACCAACTTACTTTGTTGATTTGGCTTTGGATAAAGGTAGGGTGGAAGATGAGATGTTTCACTATAGGGCTAGATGCTACGGCCTTACAGAAGTTACGATGTTCTCTGAACTCGGTTTTACATTTGTCTTTATTCTGCTTATTGCAATTCTGCAATTAAAACTAAAATTAAATTCTGCACTGACCAAAGGCTTAATGCATGAAGATTTGATCAACTTGAAGAAAAAAAATCAAATACTTCTTGTTCTGGTAGCAGGCTCTAGTGTGGTTTTGTTACTTCTGATACTTTATTCTTCTCCTCTACAGAGGTAGATTTGGTAACTACAGGTAGTAATTCCAGTCAGTGTGACCACTGAAGAAGAAGCCACAGTGACTTAAGAGAACTTTCTTTTCAGAGTGACTGACTGCATATATCCCTACCACTTGGTTTAGGAGACTTGGCCTTACTCCAGTGATGCTTTGGTCTTTTTGGTCCTAGTGTTTTACTTAGGGAAGAAAGGAGGTATGCTATAGCAAATAGATCTTTGTTCAGTTTTCCTCCACTCAGTAAAATAAAAATGAATTAATTCCTCTGTCAAAATGACAGACCAGTGCTAAGTAGTGTTCCAAAAGTTGAGTATTGTCAGTGAAGAAAAGGGTTAGAAAATTGAAAAGACTGCATTATTATGTAGTCACGCTATGCCTTCCTCTTGAATAGAAGTATTTCTGGTACATGCAGTATCAAAGAGTATAATGGACTATGTTTCTCTGTATTTTTAATGAGACACAAATTTCCAGCATGTCTTTCTTTTTTTTTTTTTTTTTTTTTTTTTTTTTTTTTTTTTTTTAATTTTTTTATTGTTATTTTGGCCTTGAAGTACAAGGCAGATCTATACAAAACCACAAGTGTAATGGAAAATCAACAGGAAGAAAGTGCTTTCTTCTCCACTCATTTCACTTACTCTCATTATGAGATGACAGGGTTAAAAATAAAAAAAGGATACTTTCCGATAATGTAGACCTTAGCTACGGAACTGACTGCCACAGAATATCCAGCAGCTAGGAGACTCATTCCTTTTGAACAACGAAATTCCTGAACAGTAGACTGTAAAGTTCTAGAGTATGCTAAAACACATTCATATGCTTTTTCTTTTTAGGCATTCCTACTGGCTTCTGCTATAATGAATACTGTGCTAGGTAAGCTTTCTGTCACAACTGAGCTAAATAGTACGAGGTGAAGACAAGTGATAAATAACTTTTGGTCCTGACTGGATTCAGGCACTAGTCTGAGCATATTGTCTTCCATAAATCTACTTTCCATTAAAAAAAGCTTACATCAATTTTATTCTTCAAGAGGATTAATGATATCAGGCTTAAGTTTTGTATGCTCTTTTTGTGTGTTACCTCCATGGTATGCTCTGATTATCTTGTTATTGTTGGTACACTCTTACTTATAGGCTTCATCTGTATGAGAATCTAAGAAGTTTTTGTACTGATGAAAGCTTAGGAGTAGGTAAGTCTTTGTAGGTTTTTGAACTTTCAGTGGACTGTTAGGTACCCTAAAAAATACTTACTGGATTTTGAAAAGAGAAGCTATTCTAGGCCCAGAGACAGTTTTTCTCCTGATAATTTTGACGGGGCCTAAGAACATAACTTCCCGTGTATAAAAACATAACGTAAACAGAACTTTCCACACTGTGTGGGATGTATTGTAGCAGAGGGTCATTCACCGGATGAACACGCTTGACATTTACCGATAAGAAAACACATTGTATCGATCACACTTCACAGCCCATCTTCTCCAATTGCATGACGTAAGTGCATAACCATGTGCTCCTCAGTTAGTTACTATGTTTGATTTGTTTAGGAGATGCTAATATGACAACTTTTCAGTTCTGAGATGTGGCTGAATGCTAACTTTAAAGATCAAACAGTGTCTCTTCAGCTCAGGGCTTTGTTGAATGTTAGATACTATTCAGTTTGCCTACTTGTATGGGAGCTAAAAAAAAATGTATTTAAGGAAAAAGTAATAATAAAAAAATCTACAGCTCTGTCCTGGCATTTCCACAGCGCACCATATAAGAATACATAAAATTTGCTTCCTGATGATGTGTAACTGTACAACTGCTTAGCTATTTATCTATAAACAAGGAAGGAACTGGATCTGAAGACATTATAAATGCTTTTGGCACTTGAAGAGGAAGGATATCATCCCATCTGGTTTTGGTAGTCATTGACCTGTCATACTAACTTCCAGAATGGCTGCTAATCTTCCTAAAATTACTTGAAATTTTTGTGCTAATGTCGATAGTGTCATTTTGGAGAGCTCTGCAGATAAACATTAGCGTTAGAGAAGGGGCACTTATATAGAAACTTTCATGAATAAGACTGATTTTCTGCCTGCTTGAGGGATCCTTGGGGGCCTAATGTGAGATTTGTTGAAAAATGGCTTTTTAATGAAAGTGAAGATACTGCTTCTTTCACAGAACATTAGAAAAACTAGAAGCATAAGGTTTTTATGCAATGGAAATTCCTTGTAAAGAATAGCAAAACTTGGACCAAAAAAAAAAAAATATCCAGAAGGCACTGAGAGTCTTATTCAAAAGCATGCCTTTTTTTCTCATAAATGGGAGAGAAAAAAGATCCTTGATGGTAGGAATGAATGTTGTAGTTAGGATTACATACTCTGTGTCCAATAAAGATGGGACTGTTGAGGTATGTATGCAAAATATAAAGCATACATGATGTTTTAATAAAACATATCTCTTAAATCAGAACCAGAAAGAATATGGTAATATATCTTAAAATTAAACAAAGTAGAATCAATTGTAATGTTACTTTCCTGTCTTAGTGGCCCATTTTTATAATGATTTACCTCAGTATCTTATATACTACATACCAGTTTGTTTCTGTAATAGTAGTACATAATACCCTGTAGTACATAATTCCCTGATGACAGTGTTTTACTGAAACTCATCGTGTAATTGTACTAGCATCAATCCAAACACCGTGAGCAAAGTTAGTGCTGGCTGGTCAAGGTTTTGTTCAGTCAAGTATTAAAAGCCTCTCAGGATGGGGATTCTGTAGGCTATCTGAAAGTGGTTCCTGTGTTCAATCACTATTTATAAACTGAAATTTAACTTGTTGCAGGTAGTAGAACTTGCCTGTTGCCCTTTTCTTGTAGGCCTTAGAGGAGACTGTGACTTTCCAGTCTCTAATACCTCTCTGGGTGGCACTACTCTGTTTTATGTAGCATTGAGCAAAGATACCAACCTTTGGGCTTTTCCTTTTTATTATTCTACTTTGCTTAATTTTTAAATAATTGAGCCCTTGAAGTTAAGATTTTATTTGACCAGAGACATACACAATACCACTACAACTTTGTTTTGAGCAGTAAATTGTAGCAGATGCTCTCTGATAATAACCTGACAGTATTGTGGAGAGATTAATTGACCTGATTTGGGGGGAATTCTGTTTTGTCCTAATTTTGCAATTTCGCTCAAAGCTCTGTTCTGAGTTCTGTTCACTATGAATGAAAAAGAGGAAGGGAGATCCTAATTAATGGGGTGCTCAAATCTGTTGGTATAACATAGGTAGACAACTGATTTTGCTTCAAATATTGAATGGTAAGCATTTCTGTTGAACTAAATGAATACCTATTGCAGCCAAATGAAGTGTACCTGCATTTACTCAGACTTAATGAGATTTTAATTATGGCACTGAGCTTGAAACATTTCCATATTTCAAGGACAAACTGGCGTTTAGAAATGTCACCTTTGTATTAAGTAGCTGTATTTATTCCTTTCAATTAAAAATCATATATAAGCACTTATGCTATGCATGGAAAATGTGAACTATTTTGGTTTCCTTTCTTCAGTAGCTTATTTTGGTTTTACTAGTTTCTGGTCTTGTACTCTGAAATCTGAGAGTCTAGTTATGCCAAAACTCATTAACTTCATTAACAGGCCTTTAATTATTATTAGATCAGCAAATACCAAGATCTAATCTTAAAAACAAAGGCGATGTGTGTTTTTCAATAAATTTAAAAACTAATCTATTTTAGTTGCACCATGGAAAAATATACTAAGTAGGATTCTCAAAAGCATTCTTAAGACACCAGGCATTTAACTCCCCTTAAAGGCAGTTTGTGTGAGTCAGTGTAGACTCACACAATCTGAAACCCTGTAATGGATAAATGCCTTCCCCCTTACTCTCTCCCCACAGCACTCAAACACTTTTTCAGAATATGAATCTACATTTTTAAAAGTGTAACGTTTCCAGTGTAAAATAATATATTTACTGACATAAATGCTATAACTTAGTTCTTGTGCTTACATGTGAATGAATGTTCATAAGTACTGCATTTCCTGACTAGCAAAATGTGCCAAAGGCAAGGCAGTGTGATTTATGGAGTATGTTTCTTTCATGCTTATGGGCCCACCCTTATTGATGGGTGTAAATATATTCCAACAGTTAAATGGGTGATTTAAAGGCCAGTTTCAAGTCTGCTAGAAAGAATGTTCTTAATCGGAAGTTGTGATCTGTCGTAATCAAGCCAGTATGTATCAGCCAGTATGTATTTTCTCCATTGGAAAAAACCCCATGTGTCCTGGTCTAAATGTCACTGGAACTCTCTAAGTACCCATGGTGGGCAAAGGCCAAGTTAAGATACAGGTCCTCGACAGAATTCAGATCTCCATTTAAGAGACGATCACCTATCACCGTGTAGTAAATTGGAAGTGATTGCCGTGTTAGTGCTTGAGACTTTGTGTGGGACTGGCCCCTATCAGTTCACAGAAAAGACTGCTATAGCCTTATTTGTCTGTTGCATCATCTGTGCAGTGCACAGTTTCAGGAATCTGGTTAGATTAAGAATGTGCAACAAGGATTAAAGAAGCGTTGAGAGGTGGAACTGACAACACTATATGAAGTTTTTTGAATGACCTCACATCCTTAGTATTTTCAGTGTAAGTTTTTGGATGTCTTTAAAAAAGCCTTTGGAAAAAATAGTATCATTTGCCATAAGGAAATTTCTACTCTGTTTGCCGGTAAGGTACTCATCGAGCAGGGTGCCGCCTTGGTCACTAAACTGAGTGCACCTTTTAACATGGGTTACTCGCTGGAGGGGCAGGAAAGTGGGGTTTTAGCACTGTTGGCTGCAACCTCCAGCTACTGTTTCAAATGAAATCTTGAATTAGGAGGGAGGTAAGGAATTATGGGAGAGGTAAGGGTGGCCTTTGCCAAGCCCTTGATTCTGCTGCTGCCTCATGCTTTGTGGATGCTGTGTATGGGTGTGGCAGTATAACCTTGAAAAATATCCCTATTCACTAGCTGCTGTGCTGCCGGGCACTTCAACTGCTTTGTAGCTTGCAGGTTTATAGAGAAAAGTTGTTCCTGGTCTTGGTAATATAATGATAAAGCATGTTCTGTTCTGTCAGCATGGAGGAGCTGTGCAGCAACAAAGCTAACTTGGTTAGACAAAATACTTGAGGATCTTGGCCACTCATTTAAAACAAAACTGAGCACGTTCAAGTTCTTTAAATAAGGCTCTTACCAGCTATACAGATAACTTTATTGAAGCAGCAAGATAAAGTTCAGTTTGTTTAGACATTCGACTAGTTTCTCTTCCAAAGCTTTAATTTCTTGGACCAATTAAAAGGTTACACTTTGTTCTGCAGAATTCTCCGCTCATTTTTTAAATGTCTGAACCAGAAAGTAGTTCTGTGGTGTACGTCAGAGACAGGCATTAAAGAATTATTACGGGCTCCTGCGATGGCAAATGTTAGGCATCCTTAAGCACAGATTAGTTAAGCCTGCACAGGCATTGATATGCTGTAGTTTATTTTTCTATTTTAGGCAAAGATGCCCACCCAAAACTAGCAAGGTTCCTTTCTTTTTACTGCAGCAATTTGTCAAATTTTTCATTCGGTAGGTCATCGTAATTTCGGCCTGATATGAAACATCTGTTGCAATGCTGGGTTTATCAAGACTGTTTTATTAAAGATGAAGTATATTAAGTTGAGGGTTAGTGTGTGTATGTCTGTGTGTCCCAGGTGTCCTTGTGGGAATGTCTGTTGGGGTACGGTTTTAAATGTATTTCAGCAATAGATTCCTTCCACCCTACTGCCAATGCGGTGCTCCAAAATGTAGAAAAAGCAAAATTAATATTATTTCTGTTTGGTAGGGTCTTATTTTCAGGACTTGTTAGTTTTAACAGGGAACGAAAAATGACATCTGATTTGCCTCATGCGTAATGGAAATTTGGCAAATTTTTTAAAGCAACTTATTTTAAAATATCTTTACAGGGCTTAAAATATCTTTATACATTACAGATGGACATGGCTTACTTCTAATTGTTTTTGTACACTAGATACAGTCTTCAGAAATTGGAAAAGTACATGCTGTAGGTTTCTGTAAAGAGTTTGCATGGTTTCCCAAAATGCCTTTTTCCTAAATGACTTCGAATAGGACACTGTGAATTGGGTGGAGCCTCACAGTCTCACTAGGACTGAGACATGCTGTTAATTTAAGGGCAGTCTCTTACTAGCTTTGTGAACTGCATGATAAAGCATACATAGTTTGTTTTTTTTTTTTTTAAATGAGGGAATTGCCTACAGTTTAGTAAAGGCTTCTCAGAATAAGTCATTTTTTATAGGCTTGCCAGTGCATCGTGGTGAATCTTGTTTGCTTGGAACATTTATTGTAGACTCAGACTTTAGTTATTAGGTTACTTCTGAAATGATGTAGTAAAACATTCCAAATTTTACTCAACTTTCGTAATTGGTGTATTTTTGGAGACAGTGCTAGCAATTGCCAGTATTGTCTTCCCATCCCCCAGCTTTTGAGTCCAGTTTGCTTGCAGCTACAGTTGTAGGCATCTTTCTTTCAGGAAGTGACCTTGACTTGCATTAATCAAATTCAAAAAACACAGAAAAGCTTCTTGGTAACATGCTGACTTGATATAAAAATTTTTAGTATCCATTTTCTTGCAAAATGAGGCCATCTTGCAAAAAGGGAATTCATTTATGATGTCTTACTGTAAAATAATTTCTCTAAAATGACATGGTAGTCAGAGAAGGCAAAACAACAGAACTAAACAGCACTTTTTACTGTTTAGAGAGGAATATATTGAGGGCTTTTTATAAAAGTAATTGTCTTACATGGGTGTGGGCAGAACTGTATCCTAATCTAGCTGTGCTGTGAAAATACAGCATTATTTGATAGCATTTTCTGTGGTGTCTCTCCATATTTGAACTACAGTAGTGAAGCTCAGTAGTAGGGCATGAACTCAGTCAGCTAAGATCTTATGATGTCTTCAACTTTCTGACTTTATGTGCTTTAATCACTTCCTACGTCTTTAGTTAGCAGCTCTCAAGGCCTTAAACTTAACCTCACAGTAGCTGCATTAAGCTGCCACAGTAGCTGCATTAAGCTGCCGCAGTGCCTATTTGCGTAGATTTGGAAGGAATCTACCTGTATTCGTTCAAGGAATCACTGTTTGTCTTTGCCCATCAGCTGGAAATTGGTTTTCTTCGGTTGCTCTGGAGTAGCTGACTATTCCTGAAGCAGGTTTTAAAAAGTTTTGCATGATCATCTGATTGCCTAAAACTATTCTGTGAACTGAGTTGCAAAAGTATGGTTTACATAAGTTTGATTGGTAATGTTTTCAACTGGCATAGCTGTTTTGTAAGAATCTTTATCCTTTTTCTAGACCTGTATAGAGGTCTGAGACCAGAGTATCTTTCATCATTACAAAGAGCACTGAAAGTGCACTTTACCATTCTGAGTAAGATAATTTACTGATTTTTTAAATTGCATATTGATGGAAAATTAGTAATAGCTGCCAGCTGAATAATGTTTTTTCCCCCCTTAGGTTGTCATGTGCATTATCTTGAACGATCTACCTTGGCTTGGAAAACTGAGTTGTATTTTCACTGGCATCCTTACTATAAACCTTTTCTGTATGTTAATGGCATATTTAATCATTTTACCTCTTCACAGTGTATTCAGTTTCTTGTCATCCTTTCTGCACTGTATTGGAGATCAGACTATGCCAACATACATGCCTCCAAATGTTTCCCAATTTGACTGCCTCCTGCTTTGAAATGGTTAGTTCCATGTGCTTTACTCTGCAAATGTATGCAATGACTTGCCATTCTAGTTGGTATCAAATCAGAGCTGCTAAAATCTCTAAGTAAACCTACCCCTTTCTGCTGTGTTGAATCACACTCTTATGTTATGATGCTAAAGAATTTGCCTGAACTACATGATTTACATACTCCCCTTTATGCTGTCTTGTATTATAGTGTCGTCCATTGCTGCGCTGAATTAAGAACTCTATCCACATCTTCACAGGAGCTTTAGTCCTCCTTGGACTTGCAAGGACCAGTAAAGGGGTGACAAATGTTCTGCTTGCTTAACTGCAGTTGGACGTTGACTTTTTTCAAGTTCAAATGGATGCCAAAACACAATCATACAGGGTCATTCAGATTTGCTGTCATCGAGTTTTTCACCAGTCTCCCAGAGAAAAACCTGGTGGCAGCATAGATTTTGGGGTACCTCACCATGGACTGATTCACCTCGGTCTGTAGTTCCTGAGGTGAAAACTGCATTGTTCGCAATGACAGAGTGCGACAAAAAGCCTGTTCTATGTGCTCTACTTCTGTAATAACACGTGTGATGAGGCATCTTTTCTAGTGCTAAACCAAGACAATCTATTACAAATCTCACAGCCAGAGCATTTTTTATTTTTTGTGAACGTTTTTGTTTTCCTTTGCTTTTGCTTGCTTTCCTTTGCAAGACTCCGTGGACATGAGGATTTCTATATCCAAGAGCCATGAATTCAATGTCCATCCTCCATGGAGCAGACGATGACCTGTTTTGTAGTCCACATCTAGAAGCAGGCTTTCATTACTGGTACTGTGAAGACTGGGCAGCAGTACTTCTTGGGCTGCCCAGCCTTTTGTCATAGCTCCGTGGATTCCTCGTTTTACATGAGCAAAGTAAATTACTGCAGGTCTGGACCTCGCATTCAGAATCTTTTCTAACAGTTTTGTGTTGGTGCCTCTCCCTCCCCTTTCTCAAGGTCGTTCCTGTTTGCCAACACAAACAGGCATCTCATAGCTGTAACACCTCCAGAGTTAAGTGATGCTTTGATAATGCCTAGTATCAGTTCTAGCCCTTCGTTTACTGCCATGGTTTTCCGCTGAAGCGGGGGAAAGGGGCCCTCCTGCAAGTCTCGACTTCTGACTCGCTGCCATACTGCTTCCGACGGACTCTCCCTTTCCTTTTATTTCCATGCTGAAAGCAGTGCTGTGTCCGGAGGGGGCTGCTGGGCGTTCTGTTGCTCGTTCGAGGGGAGGAGGAAAGGGAGGAGAGGCCCTTCTCCCTTCCTGTCCGCTGCCTGGCGGGGCCGGGCCGGGCCGCAAGGAGTTAAGGGCCGCTGCCGCCCGCGGTTCTGTCTGGAGCCGCCACACGCTCATTGGTTGCAAAAAGGTGAAATTGAAACCACGGTAAACTTTTGACCCTGTAGCAGTTCTTGTGGAACGCCTTCCCATTGCCAAGAGCAGAGGGCTTCTTTCCCTCCACCCCCCTCCCTCTTTTCCTGTATTTTTTTCGCTGTGGTCGTGCTGTGCTGCATTCAGCCTCCCCGAGGGAGGAGGAGGGCAAGAACAAGCGAGTAGTTTGGTTGTGTGCCGCTAACGTCAAAGCTGGAATTTGCCTTAATGGCTAGTACCAGCTATCCTCTCAAAGTCGCATCGCTAAACAAGTAGGAGTCAATTTTTTCGGTTTCCAACATGTTTCCCATGTGGAAAAAAATAAAAAACAACCCCAACTAAAAGCAACCTGCAAATTGATGCTGACGATCCGGGCTAATTAGAAAGTGGGGAAGGGAGCGGGAGTCACCCGGGGCGCTGGTTTCTGCGAGCTCAGTTGCTTAATAAACGTGTTGTTTTTTAAAAGATTGAAGTGGTATCTCCTTACTGAAATCCGACGGAAAAATGTCTCAGTATTACTATTTAGTTCATACTAAGTTCATTCAGTCCGTGAATTAAATACGTATTTACCTAACCAGCTGCTTTTCTATTCTGCATCGTCCTTAAACAAGAAAACACCCAACATCAGTCCGAGAGACAAGCAATGTCAGCTGAACTTCACTGCCAAATTGTGAAGTGTCGGGGGCCCAGAGTAGCCAATGTTAGGAATTTTTATTTCGGGTATGTGGCTCCAGCAAATTCTGGACTTAATTAGCGTGTGTGTCACTTTCATACTATGCGGATTTTATCACAAACCCGAAATACCTGTGGCCGAAAAAATTCACTTTCCCCGTGTAACTTTGCAAAACCAGACAAATTATAGCAGAATTACATTTTCGACGAAGTATGAATACAGCATTTTGTTATTTCACGTTTCTTTCCCCTTAAATGTGTATCTTTTCACTGACTAAAGAATCGCTGACTTGATTACTGTATCAGCTTCTATTTCCTCCCTCACTAGCTGGTAGGCGCAGGTATGGGCCATTTCTTGCTGGAACATTAAATTTACTGAATGTTAAGTGCCACTTAATCAAGGAGTCTCTCAGCACCTTACCTAGAGATAACATTCCAAACTCTTCCTCAACAAAGAAACCTGATGCCTGACTACTTCGGTCTTGTTTTCACATCTCTCCTGTCTTCTTCTTGCAAATAGTTTCGTCGGTTTCTATAGGGTGTTTATTTTCCTAATTAGAGATTAGGCTGGGGAGAGACCCACAACTGCTGTGATTTGGACTCTTTAAAATTCAGTTCTGTAAGCGGTTTAGTGGTTAAGAAGTGTTTACTTCAGAGCAGTATTAATACAGTAGGACAGAATCGTGGCGGTTCAGTGTGGAATGTTCTTGTAGTGCTGCTGTTGTTGATGCAGCCTTTTCTGGGAATCGAGGGAGTCGCCAGAAGCATTGCCAGCAACATCGAGGAAACAATGAATGCTAAATGGTTAATAGCACACCCTCTGCACCCTCATGTGTGCAATTCTCCTTGCGGCTGTGAAAGAAACACGCACTTAGAGGTGTGGGTGTACCCTCCCTGTCTATTCCAGCTAGTGTTCCTAAGCAGCAGCTATTATACAGTATATTTTTCCCCACTCCCTCTGATTCTTCCTTCTGTCCTCCCTGTGCCTCTGTACATCCTGTCTGCTTCTTAGTGCCTGTTTTGTGGAGGTTCACCTGCCTTCACAGTGGACCTGCAGTTACGCTGCACATCCTGTTGCCTATCACAGTAAAATGGAATAAATGCTCTTCTAAAGGAGAGTAACAACTGTCAGAAATTAGGAATCACTTCTGAACTCTATTTCTGAAGCATAATTTATTGTGTCTTAGACTTCACTTGAACAATTGCATGGTTGCATTGTGATAACATTGTGTGTACATGCCTTCTAGTGGTAAAAAAATCCATGACCTCTAAAATCGTTGCTTACGTATGCCAGCAGTAGGGTGGGAAACTAGCAAAAAAAGTAACACTGATACTGAAGCTACAGAAGCACAAATTTCATTAGTCTTGTAAATCCTGTCACTTCAAAGGACCCCACTGGGAGGAGTGTTTCTGTCTCGTTATTGAGATCTGACTGCTGATAATGAAAAATCACTAGTGTAACCGTTTCCTGTAATGAATATGGCTGGAAAGAAGGGTGTCAGGGATACTGTAAGGACATTTTGTAACCAAAAAGCATTAAATGAGCAGTCACAAATTGAAAATATGTGTTGGCATTCTATACTGTTTTATTCTGTGTGTTTATTCAGAGTAGACAGTAGTGTAATTCCCCCTAGATCAGCTCCTCACTGTCATACTGGCATAAATGATGCTGAAAAAGAGTAGACATGAGGTAGTTGGACCTCAGATTTTTTGTTTGGTTCTAAAACACTACCATTGTATCTGTCTTGTTTTGCTTTTATATCCAATTCAGTTGGTGGTCAAACTTACTGCCTGCAGTGCAGTGGTTTCATCGTGGGATGCAGTAAGTGGCTTTTTCTTGGCGTCAGTAGATTTGTCTCAAAACTGTCCTGTCCACATCCTTGCTGCACCTTTTCAGCGATGAGTGAACTCTTGGTCTTCTTTAGCAATAATGACATGGGTTTCTGGATTTTAAATGCTTTCTTGAAGAGCACATTCATAGCAACAGGTTATGGAAAGGCATTTTTAAAAATCAATCTATTTGTGTTTGTACCTCCTTTGCTAGTATAATAATTTTTCTGACTGCTCTTGCGATACCATCAGGATGCAACATGAATAGACACCAAAAAATTGATGATATAGACATGTGAATTCCTTTGAGGACGCATGTACATGCACAAAGTCTTGTTTTTCATGAATCAGTTATCTGAGAAATTTTTTTTCTGCTTTAATGTACAAACCAGTATGTAGAAAGAAGAGTGTTATTCTGATAGAAAAGTGGTGTGATCTTGGTGAAGCAGATGTCCTGCTGCGAGTTTAGTTTCACCTCCTGCACTTCCTTTAAAAATTTTGTTTGAAAATGGGGATTGGCTGCTATAGCTGAAAGGACTTTATGCATTTATAACTGTGTAGGTTGCATTATCTATGTAAATGTTTGTGGGCTAAGGTGGGTTGATGTGCCAATAAGGATGAATTGGTGTCTGAAGCCAGTCTGCAATTCAGAGTTTGCTGGACCAATTTGTTAAAGATTCAAGGTTCAAGATGGGATTTTTGTCCTCCTGTTAGGAACCAGCGGGTTCCGGTTAAAGGTTTTACACCTTAGTTAATCTCAAACACTCCTAAGAGGCAGAATGGATTCAATGCGTTTTCTGTGTTGTTTTGGATTGACAAAGGTGAAGGCCAACATAAAGAAATTTACAGAGCTACAGCTTTATTCCCTCTGAGTGCCCAGTTCATGCCTTTGTCCACTGTCTCCATAGCTGGCTTGCTGCTTCCAATATGCTACTTAAGTATCTTTCTATAATAAACTGTAGTTCAGTGCAAGGTGCAGTCTTCTCTTTTCTTAGTCCTATACTCCCTGTTTCAATTAGTTTTCAGTTCTTCCCAAGTAAACAAGCTTTCCACTTTTTAAATGCTAACCTTTTCCCTGTGGCATCCCCTTTAACTTTCTCATAGAGCCATGTAGGTATTTTTTGGATGTTTTTGTTCTCTGCTCCAAAAGCTATGTAGGTGTAACAGCCTCACTGCCTCACTTGAGCGGCAGCATCATTTCTCCCTCTCTCTCTCTCTCTCTCTCTCTCTCAGTTGTTATTAGAATACAGTCATAAGAGGGCCACTGTAATCACTTTTCTGTCTTGAGAGTTGGGGATGTGTGATGATGTCCTCACATATGTCTAGAGATGTGTAGATTAATATTCCACACTGCATCTAGGATGCATGTTGCTTTGTTAAACACAACTAACCTCATAGGACATTTGTACCATCTTTCACTATTTCTTTGATTTGTGTGCACAGGCAGTAACTGGTTAATTTGCTGCCTTCCTTTTTCTTTTTCTTTCCCTGTTAAAACTGTTTGATGAGATACCTGGTTTTAACAGTGTGGACTGGAGCTATAAATGATGTGATGTAATGAAGAAATAAATACAATGTTGTAATGTGCTAGAAATTTTAGAATATATATGTCTCATGCAGTGTATGTGTCTGTTTAATGAGGGAGAGGATTTACTTATGTTTTCTTTTCTTGTTTCTGTGTTTGAGTTTGTTTCATGACTGCTGCCTGATTAGTCTAAAAATTGAATTCAGCAGACGGATCTAGCAAGAAACAGACTAATTCAGTTATGCCTCATGAGGCTTCCTAACTGCATTTTAGAAAATTATTCACATCTTCGTGTTACAAACAAAAAAAGCTTGTGAGCCTTCCTTCCCCCACACCCTCCTGTACAGCTGTATAAGGCTCCTATTGTCTGTATTCATATTGAGATGTCACAGATGTGTAGACTCTTCTGGGTTCTTTTCTCACATGAAACTCTAATGACCGTTCCCCCTTTGATTCCTTTCTCCGGCAAATTGGCATAGACTATACAAAACAAAATTTAGGTCACAAATAATTTTTAAATTATTCTACTTGAGTGAATGGAAAATTTAGCTGCCAGTGTTTGTATATACGGAAAATCTACAGCAAAGTATGGCAGAAGATGGTTGGCTTAAAAATATCACAAGGGAGTGTGCAGTGTTAGTGAGAAATATAAGTGTGCAGTTGAGTTTTAAAGCTATATTTATGCTATCCTGAAGATTAAAGGCAGCACCTGTGCTGTTAAAACAACTAGAAGTATTAGGAACAGCTAATTTTAAAGAAATACTTCTAATTTTGTGTATTTTAATTTCAATTTGAACATAGACATTTTTGCTCTATTTTGAGATTAGCTACCGTCAATACCATATTTCCTGTCTGTTAGAAGAGCGAATTTAGATTTCAGATCTTAGCATAGATTTAGATTTCCTTGAGGTATGGGGAACATCACACGTGTTTCATCTCTTGATTCCGTACATTGAAGTGTCATGGTAGACAATTTGTATTTGCTTGGGGACCATATTAGTTGCACAGATATGCAAATGGTTTAGTTGAGTAAGCAGTAGAAGTGATCTTCCATTCATTAAAAATTATTTTGCTCTAAGCAAACATTTCTTTTTTTCATGGTCTTGAGACAGGTTATTTACGCATAGGAGAAGCAAACATTTACAGAAACAGGAAACTGTTCTTTATTTTGCACTACATATCTTGTACCAGCATCCTTTCATGTTTGGCTACTTTATTTCCCAGCACTCAAAAGGTAAAAAAATCTGTAGATGCAGCATAATTTCAGGTTGTTTTATAGGATGCTGAGATTAAATTAAACATTTAGCTAAATTATTTAAGGTGCTTCTCATGATTGTTGTGTTGAACTCTGTTCCTTCAAATATACATGCCCTTGAAAGTATTGTGTATTTCAGCTGGCTGCAAGTTCATGACTACATGCCACCCAGCATGGCATTTTTTTTTCAGAGGGTGATCAGTAGTAGCTTCTGTCCAGTAGTAGAGGTTTAGTAGTATGGAGTGCTACATTTTTTGGAGCTGCCTTTTAGTATTTAGTAAGAGGGACTGCAGTTATTGTGAGCATGTTTTTATAGAATATAATAGTGGTATCTTGTTGTTCCCTACTAGTTCCAGTTAGAAGTCCGACTGTGGTAACCCAGACATCACATCCTGTTTCTTTCTTTCTGGTATTTGAGCTAGAGATTTTTTGTTTCTATGTATGTTTGTATTCAGTAAATTTTAAGTTTTGTTTTGTTTTTTTTGTTTTGTTTTTTTTTTTTTTAAATAACTGTTCACCACCTCTTTTAGGATACCAGTCTTTAAGTGCTTAGCCATGTTAAAAACACTGTAAATATATTCTATAACCACTCAACTGAAGCCATCAGTTATACTGAAAGCCCAAACTACCCCTTCCAGCAGAGTGGCTTGGAAATTAGTCAAGATTGAAGACCCCCTTCAATATTTTCTTGGCCCGCTGTGTTTGGGCATACCAATTCTCACTGGCAGCATCATGCAAATAAGCGGCATGGTTGCATTGTCCCCAATTGCCTCTTCCTTAAAAAGGCTATATCCTGAGCATACTCATCTAGCCAGATAAGCTACTACCTGTTCACAGCTGGGTTCTGAACATAGCAGTTGTTCTGAGGCTAGAATGCGGCTCACATACATCTTTGGAGCTGTGATGAGATGCAGTGACCAACTTCACCACAGTGCTTTGTTTCGAAGCTGACAAGTGACAAATTCTTTCAAGTGTCTGGCAGCCTGTGCTGAAGGCATAAGGATAAAAAAATAGTCCTTTTTTTTATAACAGTATGTTCCCTGGAGCCCCACTTTTCTCTGTCATACATTTTGTTTGTTGTTAGCAGGGTCCTTTATCTGTTGCTCTGACTGGTAAACCGGAATGTGTAGGAAACAAATTAACAAGTAATGACATTCCAGACATAGATCAAACACGTTATTTATCAAAAGAACAGGAGAGGAACTCCAAGTATCTCCTACCTCTGACTATCTCTTTCTTGAAATGTCCTGTCATACTAATACACGAGAAGTGAAAAATGCTCAAGTTAATTGTCCTGTCTGAAAAACAGACCAGGAGTTCATGGTGTTTACTAAACATAAGCACTGCAGGAGAACTGGTAGATGAAACCTGACAAGGTCTAAAAAATCAGTCTCCCTAAAATGGAATATATAATATAAATTGAATGTGAATGTGTGTGAAAGTAAGAGTATTTACTATGGTGCAACAAGATGTGTTTCACTGGCATTATAGATGGCACTTTTTTTTTTCCTTATTTCTTTTTTCCTTTTTTTTTTCTTTTTTTTCTTTTTTTTTTTTTTTTTTTTTAACTGAAAGTCCTGATTCAGTGAAGTCTCTGAGTCATTTATTACCTTGTAAATCATCATTTTGTCTGTGGGAGGAATGTGGGAGAGTGAAAGAGCAGAGAATGATAAATGCCTGTGTTTTGGAATACTATTTTATTAGTTTCTGTACTGATGAGGGAGGTGCTGGATTAGCACAGTGGTGTATCAATATAACTAATATAATTTCCTATTTGCTTCATAATGTAAATATATGTGCTTTCATCTTAAAAGGCAATGAAAGACTTTTTAGTGTAAACTAGTTACAGTACGCAAAAACCTCTTTATTTACTCAGTGTACATGAGTGTTTGTAGTTTGTTACATCGCACTTTCAGAATCACAAAGCTGTAGTAAAGGTTCAGTGTCATTTTTTGTCTGCTGCATTTGCCCCTCCCTCAAAGATTTAAAAATATGTTGGTGTTACGCACTGTAATTTAAAGTGTATTGTATTTGGGTTCTTTTTTAAAATTGCACTATATTTATCTCTGAGACATTTAAGGGTGATTGCAAATGCTACCCTTTATATGTTGTCTTTTAAAAAGTAACCATTGCATTGTGTTTACCATGTCTGACACATTATATATAGGTACATTTTTAACTTGAACACAGTGTATAGTGTGTTCTGTCTTTAGGTGTCTGTCATATTGTTGTTGTCTGTGCCACAGGTAACAATATGACTTGTCACTTAGTCATCTCATCCAGACTGTAATGTAATGATCTTTCTTTATGTGTTTTGAAGATTGGATAAAACACTTACCATATGTAAACTTATATTTGCTAGCCAGACTGTTGGATGCCAAGTTTCTACATGATGTGAATTGATTGTCTTTGTAGCTCCTCCTGAGAGTGGGTAAATCAGTCAAAGGTCAGTATGTTGAGCTCATTGAGATCAAAACATGCTGAATGATGTTTTTGTTTGAGCACTCTTGGGTTTTGGTTGAGCAGGCTTTAGACAGGAAATTGTATTTTCACATGTTGAAAGTTGTACTGATGTGGTGAGATCTAATGGGGAAGCTGACTGCACAACCTCAAGTGCCAAGCGCTTACTGCATGGCTGTGCCTTGTTATAAGCACCCATTAGGTGTTTATAACCTTTGATAAGCTCCCCAATAACCTAAATTAATTCATGTGAATAAAAACAGACCACAGTGTTAAAATAAAATATTTTTTAAATTTAAGATGCTAAGTAGTTGGCTAATACCTTTGTATTTAGAAGAGGAGCATGTGGGTTTAGAGTAGGGACGACAGAGTTGAATAGTCAACTGTTCAACATATAGCAGAGATGACAGTTCAGTGAAGTTACATATTATATGTTATTTTTGTTTTTCAGGATGTGACTTAAAATGACTTCTGATTCCGAAGGTCCTCTGAAAAATATGCAGTGCTTGAATGTTTGCTAAGTACTAGTAAGTGACTGATCTCATATTTGGACTAGATATACCTGAACATTTTTAAAGCTACGGTTTAGTACATGAGAAGCATGTACTTTAAAAAAAGAAAAGGAGGGGAGGGAAGAAAGAAGAAAAAAACACAAACCAGAAACCTTTCTGCACCCTGCCAGAAAGTGAAATTGGTGCTTATATTCTTGTGGATTCCTGTCTATGTAAGTGGAAACATCAGTTGTTTCTGTAGCCAGTCTTAGAGCAAAAGAACCTCTGCATAATATCAAGAATATTTTGAATCAGAATTTTTTCTGGAAACCTTTGATACATTTTTATGTGTATTTGAGGGCAATACAAGGTTGAAAAACAAATTTCTACCAAGTATACAGAGTTTCAGAATGCAATATCCACTAGTTTTATTTATTTTCAAAACTTAAATGTTGCAGTCTGCATCTTGGAAAAATGTGTGACTTATATCTTGGTTTTTAAGAGAGAGGATTACACTTAATATTTTAACATTATATACAATTTAAAAAATTCCAGGCCATCCTTGTGATTCATTGAAATGAACTTGTTCGATTTAATTCTTATCCTTATTGGCTTATCCTGAGTAATGCTAAGTTCTGCTTAGTCAATTTTTCAAACAAGAAATCAGCTCAGACAGAAGAGCTTCCAAGGATGCAAGATAGCACAAATACACATACTTAATATAGGAAAAACATGGTGGTTTCATGGGACCAACAAAGTATTAAAAATGTTTTCATGCAAAAAACATGATTTAAGAAAATATTTTGGATATGTTTTAAATTAGGATTGTATAGTTGTGCAATAGGGAAGGTAGTCAACTGTTTCAGGGAAACAGATATAAAAACTAAATCTGAAGCATGTGATTGTATTTTTGGGCCCCTGCTAGGACAAAACCTTCTCACTTGCCATGTCCTGTTTGGTGACTAGGTCTTTCATCTACAAGCTACTGTGAGATCGTGGGCACAAGGGAGTCACGCTTGAGCTGGGCAAGGAAATGAGAGCATTGAAAGACAAGCTAGCAGAAAGCAATCTAAGGGATATTAAGTTAGTAGCTTTCCAAATTCTGTGGGGGTGAGTTGAGTAAGACCAGGGAAGAAATAGTTGTATCAAACTGAAAACTTTCTGCTTACTGTGCTTAGTAATTTCAACGTCATTTTGGTTTGAATGCTCTGTAGGAAAATGGCTTAAGGAAGTTTCCTCATTGCAGCTGTACCGTATGGTTGGCATGTGCGTTGCTTTCCTGTTACTCCAGGGCAGAATTTTAGAATACAATGGATTTTACCCTGTCAAAGTACTGAAACCCTGGCAGGTTGGACACTGCTGCTCATAAAATGCTCATGATTTCCTTAAATTCTATAGTTTGGTTTGGAACATATGTTTGTACGGATGCTATTGCAATGGATGGATTTATATTTACTGGAACTTATTTTATCTGCCATAGGCAAAACCCAGTACCTTTTTAACAACTCATTTATGCTTTTCACTGAGAGGTGAATAGATCTGACATATGAAAAGTGTATGGTCCATTGCAAAGGGTGTAGCACATGAGCACCTTAATAAGAAGGACTGGTGTTTTTTCAGCTCAGTTACTGCTGAGCAAGAAGATGTTTGTTATTTTTTGTTTCCTTGAATTAAGAAGAATGTTGGAAAATATAAGATTATACCTGAAAAGATGTTGCAAATAGTCAGGAAAGTTTGGAAATTTTACTCCAGATATTGTTGCTTTTGTTCCCACTCCACTGGTGGGGTTAGGAGCATCATGATATAGTGGTTCACTATTGCTACAATCAGTGGAATTAAACAGTGCCTTGCTTTGAAGACTTTGTTTTGGGTAATTTATACTGATCTAAAATTCAATAGAATTTCTTGTATTTGCCCAGTTTTATGTAGTAACTGAACTATTCAGTCACATTAAGCTAGCTTTTGGATTTATTTTAATCTTGCAAGCAACAGAAAGAATTTCACTATAATTACTTTCTTTAAGAAATGTTTTATTTAGGTAGGTAATATCGTGTAGTATAACCATCAGAGAAACCTTTCTAGCTAGCATTAGTGGTTCATAAGCCAGTAATAATGTTGTTGCCTCTTAGCTCAGAAAGTAACTATACAAAGACGCCTGTGGGGTTTTTTGGGGATTGTGGTTTTTTTGCTTTTAGTAGAAAAATGCCTAAAAGTTTCAACTTTTGAAACCTGTGTTTCAGAGCTGTCTTTTGAATACTTAAGAAAAACTCACCAAAATAGCCTTCTTTTTGGAAATCTTCTTGGCCCATTGGAAATTACAGGTTCATCTTCAGTGAACAAATATGACACCTGCTACTTCTAAAACTGGCAATTTCTTTCATTATTAACTCACCGAGTAATAGCTTCTTTTGCAAATACTTCCTGTAGCTGGGAAAATAGTTAGACCATTAAGGATTTCTACTGTATATCCATCTGTATTGGGAAGATACAATGTTATTTCTGTTCTTTCCTTAGCTAAACAGTTTCAGAGTTGTTCCAGGCGTGCTCTAGCTGCTCAGCTTGTAATTATATTCTTAGGGAAAGGAAAACACATGTGCAGCAGCTCTGCAGCTTCAGGCCTGAATAAACTACCACCAACTACTTGGGTGTAAGAGTAGGAAAACAGCCTATGGAAATTACTGATTTTTTCCTTCTGTTCCTTCCTATATTTATCTATGTTTCTGACACAAAATGTAGTCATTTTGGTTTGCTATGTAATTGCATTTTGAGTTATCTCTTAGTACAAGTAGATGTTAAACCAAAAATGACATTTCCATTCTAAATCATTTAAAACAACCATGTAACCTTCAAAGTTATGTTATAGTGAAATGTCTCTCCTGGCTCAAATTTTCAACTGTTTAATGTGTTTCAAATGCTTCCTTTTCTTGAACAGAATTTACTCTTGGCTTCAGACATACTTGCTTTGTCCCCATCCTTCCCGAGCTAGCCTTAAGAGTTACATTTTAAGCTTTTCCTTTCTCTTTCTACATTAGCTCTAAAACCTTCAGCTCTGTCTATACTCAGCCTCTAAATGTAGTTCCAGGGAGGGAAGAAGCAGTCCTGGAACTGTGCACATGTGTCACCTACAGCATGACTGAAGATGCAGCCTTAGCTGTGAGGTCTGTAGTCATATGTAATGCTGAGTATCATCTTCAGATAATCAACTGGTTTTTGCATGATCGTAAGCTGTTTGTAATATCTTTTTTCCGATTTCTTACTTGTTCAGATTAGTAGCTTTTCATTCAGCTGAATGAAGCTAATTGAAGGAAATACGATCCTTTTGTATCTGTCCAGTTCTGTACTGTCATCTAGTGGCCTAACAGTGTATTTTTCTTTATGTAAAGTAGACCACTTTGTATTTGGGAGGTTTTTGCCCTGGAGGAATATATGAATGGATAAAGGTCTTCAGAGTTGCTCTTCCGTCTCTCTGTTGGGTCTGTCTTATTCATCCTTTTTCTTTATCAAATATTTATATGTAAGACCAAGTTCTTACTTGTACAGTTCATCCCCATAGTACAGAGTTTGGCATCCTTTGTAATTGTTTATTTCTAATGGAAGATTATGTTTGATTGTTGGATTTAATTCTGTTGTCATTTTAAAAACCTGTTATCCTTCCTTTTGTAATGTATATAGATTGGCATGAGGACTGGCTATGTACAATTTTATGTTAAGCATTGTAACATTTTCTTAGCTGCAAAGAGAATTTGTACTTTAAAAAGATGCCATTTAATTTCTGGGCTTTTTACACATGTTAGAGTAGTCCATTCCTCTGTCCTGTCTAGCTTTCAAAATTTTGTACTGCTGTAAGAAGAATGTCCTTTTAAATTCTCGATTTGTAGAATTAAAAACCTCCATGCTGCATCGTGCAAATTTGCTCGTGTGTGACTTTGTCCTTTCAGTTTAGACTTTAGAAAAAAAACAAAAGCAGATTCCTCCTGCCACCCAAGAAGCCAATATGCAAAAATTCAGTCTGTCAAGGTTAGTAACCTCAGAAGTAATACACACACTTCTTTTTCTTTTTTCTTAGATATCTTGTCCTCGAAGAAGTTATTTGATTGTGTGCCCTTTCTGAGGGGCTGGTTATCTTTGCTGAAACAATACATTGCTGACTTGGATTTTACTAACTTCGTGTTCAACAGGGTGCTCATATTCTGTTCTGCAGAGCTGCTTGAGGCAGTTGGACACCTTAAGTCTGATACCTTAGCATAAACTTCATTTAGTTCTGTCAGTTACTTGTCCTCGTGATACGTGATCACTGACTCCTAAGAATTTGATCATCCTAGACCAGTTTCCTTTAACAAGGGTCATAATGGTAGTTTTTGCTTGTGGAGACAAAGAACTTTCTCTGTGAAAGATTTCTTAGTGCTTGGGTTACGTTATGCAAAAAGGTTCTCTCTAATTGACAAGTCTAGCTCTATTAACTAAATATTTAGCACCACTTATTGCCACTGCTGTATAGGGTAAAGAACTGCAGTCTGAATGAGAATGTAGTAAATTAATTTCACACTTAATTTGGAAATTTCTTTTAAAAGGATACAATAATGCTAAATTTCCAACTGCCCAGATCTGTTTTGTCTCATTGTAGTACAAAAAAACCAAAATGGCATTTTTGATCATTTTATAGTTCTAGTTATGTTCTAAAATACTCCTACTAGATACATAGCATAGATCCATTAATTTTTTTTCCTCCCTCAGCATGTTATTGAGCCTAGCATAGCAGGACCTGACACAGCTTTCTTCTCTCATCTGTGTCTCTGCTCCTTTTTGGCCTTGGAAGTGAGGGTGCATGAGCATCATACCTATATAATCTGAGAGGTTTGTTTAATGTAGCTAAATTTCAACAAAATCACCTGATATTTTCTTGGGCTATGGCCCAATCTTTGCTGTGGAAGCAATAGAAATGGAAGACGGTTGAGGTCTTTGCTTGCCTTGGCCTCAAAGTTTTAGAAAACTGTATTGATTTTAGAAGGTTTAGCAAGAGATGTGAAAAATATCGTCACCTGTAAAGGTAGTAATAGTCATCTGTTGGTTTTATGCAGAGATGGGTATGAAACTCCTGTGAGCCCCCTGATATACTCCTAAGGATGAAAATTTGTTTCTGCAACTGTGTTTAGGTATAACCTTAATTTATTGCTTTCTTTTCAGGTTATCTAAATATATGTTTAAATACTGAAAATCTTTTATTTTTAAAACAAACTGGAACTATATAGTGGTCCCAGTTCAATGATGCAAATTTTAAATATCTCTGGAAAAAATAAGGTGGACTTTTAACCTTTACTTTTGCTTACAGTGATAGAAAGCTTCAATAACCTGTATTTTGGCCAAATAGAGGGTAGATTTTAAAGAAAGGTAAGCAAAACCTGTTTTTTAGTAGCAAAAAAGTTTATGGATTAAGAAAATTCACTTGTAAATCAGTAAAAATAAATTACTTATCTTGACAAGTTCTCTGTATCTTGAATTAGTAATTTGAGTGGTTTATTCACAATTATTATTTCATTCCTTTTAAGAGTTGCTGATGCATGGTCAAGATGAGTGGATTAGGAGAAAACTCCTTAGATAATTTGACTAATGAGTCAAGGAAGCGCAAGCCATTGCCCTGTGATACGCCAGGTGCAAGGTAGGTTTACATAGAACTTTCCTGGTTTAAAATGAGCTTTTAAAAATGCTTTTCAAATTTGCATTGCAATTTAAAGTTCTAACTAAGGAATTTGTTTAGTCAAAAAATGCTCTAGGCCAGCTTCTGCTGTGAAGATAGGTAGCTACTGTTAGGTGTAGATACACCAAAGTTGATAAACTGTGCTTTTTAATTAGACTCCTGTGGAACTTTTAATACAGTGGACATAACATAGAATGGATTGAGTTGGAATCAACCTCAAAGATAATCTAGTTCCAGTTCCCCTGTCATGGGCAGGGATACCTTCCATTAGATAAGGAAGTTGTGATTGCAAGGCAAAAGAAAAATCTCTTGCTTCACAGGAATTTTAAAGGCATCAGCTCATATCTGGTAATTTGTTTGGCAGGCCTTATTTCAGGTGATTACATTTAGCAAAGAATATTGCAAGAGGTTGAGCTTTTTGCTGGTTTGTTTGTACTTCTGTTTCTTTCAGTTCATCTTAAATGTTGGCAATCTATGCTATCTTTTCCTGTTGTAACCCAGCTGTCAGATACTGTTGTCTGAGGGACTCAGTTTTCTGTTCCCCACAAGCTTCATTGCTCTCCACCACATGAACTGTTCTCTTTTATCCTTTCAAGTTCTTCATCCCATAGAGTATTAACTTCTATTAAATTTGTTGTCAGGTGTCGTGTGTACTAATACTTGTCACTTTTATATATATACATCCTCAGTGCCCTATGCCAATTGCCTTCATCATTCAACAGATTGTGTATGAGACCTTTAAATGCTTCCATTGTATCCCAGTGTCTTTTTATTAGTGTCCTCTACTCCATTTTCTTTTTCCCTTTCTACAGTGTCTCTCTGTCCATTCAGGAATTCTTTTTCATATTGTCACCCTTCATTAGCTTTCTTTATCGTTCAAGCTCCTGCTTTGTTGTGTATTTGTTTTCTCCATGGTTGGTCCATGCATATTTTCCTAACTCCTTCATTTGGTTTCTTCTCAAAGAATGATTATTCTCTTTTAATTACCTTGATGCACACATTCTTGCCCCTGCCCTGAGTCCTTCTTTTCCTATTCTTGGCATAATGTGTATGACATCTGTCCATGTTGATTTAGGCTGTAGACGGTCTCTTTAGTCAGCACGTTAACCTGAGTAGGAAAAGGAATTTCAAAGAGACACTTAATCCAGCAACATCAGGTTGTCTGAGATTCTGCTTTTCTTGCATGTTGAGATGGCATTGAGGTCCTGATGCCTAGAAATTTATGACACCTTCACTTGTATAGAAGTGAAGGTGTCATCTCTTTACAATCAAACTGAAGGGAGTTGACAGAATGCTAAAATTCAGTTTCATTTGTCTAGTAAATTTTAAGCAACTGTAAAGAAATTTCTAAGATTAAAATATACTTTTTGTTTTGTGTGCAATTTTATAACTAAAGCAGCTGCTCTTTTCATTAAATCTGACAGTAGAGTAGTAGAGTAAAAACAGGAGGATTTTTTTATTAATAGCTTTCTTCTATCCTCTTGATATAAATTTGTGCTTAAAATTCTTTTAAAATATGCAAACCAAACAGCAATGTAACAAAACGCAGGTTTGCCCTTCAGATTCATGTTTGCTGTAAGAATAGCTACTGCCTAGGTTTAATGGGTGGGTGTTAAGTGAAGTGCACAGAGTGAGCACAGGTTTTGTATAGGATGGTATGTAAGTATACAAAACAGTGTTTTTGATTCCTAGTCTGGTCTGCAGCGGTGAGAAGCGTCGACGTGAGCAGGAAAGCAAATACATCGAAGAACTGGCTGAACTGATATCTGCTAATCTGAGTGACATTGACAATTTCAATGTCAAACCAGATAAATGTGCTATTTTAAAAGAAACTGTGAGACAGATTCGACAAATAAAAGAGCAAGGTACAGTTCCCTGCTAAATCAAAATTAATAGTTTAATTTTGTTGTGATTCTTTTTTTGGTGCAATAATTACTTGGGAAATGAAGTAGTGGTTTTCACAACAGCAGGTAACTGAGCAGCTCTTCAGACATTGACTTGATTAAAACCTTAAATGAGCCTTAAGTAATTTTCTGTTTAAAAGTGAACAATTATTTATCATCACTTTTTATTGGGAATCAGGATTTTAAAACTTTGTATGGCCTTTCTTACCAGTTTTTTACCACACACAAGGTGAAAAAAAGGAGATGGTACTCTACCATCTGCTTGTACACTATACCAAATACTCACTGGTATGAATACATGCTGTTGCCTTTCACTTCAAGGAAACATATCCTCTTCTTATGGGCAAGCCTCCAATCAGAGATAGTGATTTTTATGGGTTTTTTTTAATTGCTTTCTTAGTGTGATTGAATGTACTCAGAATATAGCCAGCTCAAGAAAAGAGAAAGAAGCCATGCATCATATCTTGGTAATTTCTGTCAGCTAGGATAAACCTAAGTGATATAACACTTTTTTTTTAAACTGACAGGTGTATGCAAAACCCATGTTTGAAGTACAGAGTGAGGGGTATATATAGTTTCTTTTTTTAAAAAAACGCTCCACTCTACATCTCCACCTCTTAATGACTAGCCTCCCAAGCTTACATGTGGCATTTGGGCAGTAAAGTGTTAGGAAAAGGGAATATGCTGTGGTGTATACCTGTCTTACTTGTCGTGGTAAATTGCCGCATCTTATTAAGACATGCTAAAACGATTTTTAAAAATCATCTTCTGTTTTAAAGGTTTTTTATAGTGTCATCTAGTGTATTCTAATGTTTCATTATAGAGTTGAGACGTTGTACTTCTCTTGTGGTCTGCTTAACCAGCCAGCAAGTACCACAAAGTAGAGTTCACGATGTTTTTTTCTGTAATTCTGCTGCATGGCATGGGTTTCCATTCCACCTTCTCCTGCAATCAATTAACTTAGGATATTTTGATTCTTCAAAGATAGTCTTACTATACACATGCATGCACATACACACACATATATATGCACACAACCGTTAACATGAATCAAAGCCTTTTTGTAGAACAGTGGTGATGGCATCTGAGGACTGTGACCAATGATAATGAGATGATCAAAATAAAACCAGAAGAAAGAGAGATATATAGAGTGTGTTTAATAGCTGTTTAAAGACTCAGCAGATATTCATTAGACAGTGTCTGAAAAACAGCAAGAAATGTTCACGAAGCAAGTTCATCATGTCAGCTTCAACTGCCAAGTCAATTCATGTGAGCAACAGGTTTGGCATTATGTGGCCATGACATTTTTTTCTAGTCTTAGTACCAACACTATATGAGCCCTTCTCTCTCATTTGTGTTTCTTTTTGCCTTTATTTCACATGCTTTCTAGAGTCTGGCTTGTAATATTAAAATGCAGCCGTCACATGAAAGTTGCTTTAGAGAAATTTGTCTTTCGGCTTTCAGGAAAAGCAGTTTCTAATGATGATGATGTTCAGAAAGCTGATGTATCATCCACGGGTCAAGGAGTTATTGACAAGGATTCATTGGGACCTCTTTTATTACAGGCAAGTACAAATTAGGCCCTAGTAAAAGCCTATGGAGCCAAATACTTTAGGCAGGTGAAAATATTACAATAAAGTATGCAATCTTGTAGTAATAAACTAGTATGCAAGAACCATGCAGAAGTATGTTTGAAAAGGTCAGGAATAAAATATATCATGTTTTCTTATTTATGCCAGAATTCTCTGTAGAAGTAAATATAACAACCTTTGATTTTTCCTGATATTCCTATGCTTTATTTACTCTAGCAGTCATTAGCAAATTACTACGGAAGCAGTGCTTATTTGTACAAGCAATATTTTATTTCTTGTAGGGTTTAGACATTAAATAGAGGAGTCTTCGCAAGGCTAGGTTTGTTACGTGTGTTTGCATTTGTGTTACAAAATTATGAAGCATTCCAAATGCATGTTGCCATCTAGTAAAATAACCCAAGAATAACAGTAAATAAAGGTACATACCAGATAGCCTTTCTTTATGCCTAGAGAGCCAGTCTGATATTTACAACTTCATCAAAGCATTTTTGAAGCTTAATTTTTTAAACATAGATATTTATTTTTTCTTTCAATTAAGAACATACAGTATTTGGCTAGATCCTCCTATGTCATCACTTGTTAGGGGAAATGTCTTCATATTCATGACTTACTACTTGTTTCTAGTGAACGTCTTGTTTCAATTTGCTAACTGTTGAATTAAGGTTACAAATTAATGATCTAGTGTTCATATGAATCAATAATGAAACAAGAAGGCTGGTTATCAATGTGAAAGCTGAATGGAATATCATATAGACATATTAATTATTATTTAAATAATTCCCTACCAGACACACTTTTCCTCAAAGAAGAATTTAAAATTTCATCTCTATCCTTGAAAATAACTGAATATGTTGTAAATTTACATTTATTACATGCACAGTTTTTAAACTAAATTATGTTCAGGATTAGTTTTGGTATGTCATATATGATATGTTGTCACATTCATATTTAGGCATTGGATGGCTTCCTCTTTGTTGTAAATCGAGATGGGAACATAGTATTTGTATCGGAAAATGTCACACAGTATCTGCAGTATAAACAAGAAGATTTGGTTAATACAAGTGTCTATGGTATCTTGCATGAAGAGGACCGGAAGGACTTTCTGAAAAACTTACCTAAATCTTCAGGTAGTAAAAGTTGATTTTCAACACTTACTAGACTTTTTGAAAGCAACCAGAGAAGAAAAAAATGCCTTATAAGGATAACCTTTCAAAACAGTTTACTGATATAAAGAATATTTTACTAAAAAAAAAAATCTTAATCTTCATAAATACTGTTGTGTTTTTACAATAGCATGCCATCAGAAATAAATGTGCTGGAAATTCACACTTTACTTTAGCCTTTGCAATTGGTTTACCTATACCTTTAAAGCAGCAACACAAAAGGAATACCTTCCCTGATACCTCAAGGCTAGCTGAAGGAACTGCTTATTTTTAAAGTATGTGAATGACTTCTCAGCACTCCTTCAAATCACTGAAAGTGTCATGCAAAAGGAAGAGTGTTTTTTACTTGGTCCTCAATACTCCTATTTTATACCATGCCAGACTGATGGTATATTGAGAAGGCATCTTCAAGTATCTGTGATCTGTAATCTTTAATATCTGTAAGCTGGGAACAGAGTACCTAAATTAAGAAGAATCAGTTATGAGTTGATTGTATCTGAAAATCTATATGAATTCTTACTTTGTTCTTTTAAGTTAATGGAGTTGCTTGGACTAATGAAACACTTAGACAGAAGAGCCATACATTCAATTGCCGGATGATGGTGAAAAGCTCTCATGATCTCTTGGAAGATGTAGGTGGCTACCAGGATATACATCAAAGATATGAAACTATGCAGTGCTTTGCTTTATCGCAGCCAAGAGCTATGATGGAAGAGGGGGAAGGTAGGAATTTTTGTGGAATTGTTGTACATAGAAATTTCCGTGAAAAGGTCTTTGGTGTTTTGCAAACCATTTTCAAGAATGCAGCAACTTTAATCCTTACTGTCTGTACTTCCATTATAACTACAAGAGACACTTCAGCTATTTTATTAGGTTCTTTAATGCAGTAAAAAAGGAGGTGATGACAGGGGAAACATTCTTTTTTAAATACAGATTTGCAATCCTGCATGATTTGTGTGGCACGTCGTATCACCACTGCAGAAAGGGTGTTTCCAGCAAATCCAGAGAGCTTTATTACAAGACATGATCTTTCAGGTAGGAAGTATACCTAGGAGGAAGGTATGAAGGAGTCTTATTTGTCTATATGCTCTTGTTTTAAATTAATGGAGTATGTATTGTGTGTCTGTAGTAACTAACAGAATTCATACTAAGAATTCCCAATTGCTTTTTGCGATACACCATTGTTGGTAGTGAGGTGTTATATAACCTGTGGGAGGCGTTTTCTTCTGTATGTTACTGTTTGGTAGGTTGTTAAAAAGCATTTCTTGTGTTTTTACTAGCATTTCAAACAGTTGTCATTCTGCTTTCCTTTACGTGGAAGAAATACTTCAGGTCGTAACTGAAGCATATGGAAGTCCTTTAGAATGTCTGTAATTTTATACAATACATGAGCTAATGTTTAAAGTGGTTTATGCTGTTTAAATCAAAAGAGTTGTATAATCTAAATGTGACTTTTTCAGATGCCAGTTTGTGTTTATGATGTTCATTCAATGTAGTTGGTCAGTATTTTTTAAAATTTTACTCTGTGTGCATCTCTTAGATGCCTGTAACCAGGGGCTAGAGTTACTGTTTTCTAAAGCTCTGACAGTGACCTTACTCAGTTATATAAATCCCTTTGAATAGTGATACTTTAACAAGCAGCATCATATTCTTACATGGCAGATAATTCATAAAGGTAACTTCTGCATGCTCAGAATTTGGTGATTAAAAGGGTTATATTGGAGTCATATGAAATGTACCATATTTATGCAAAAAGAATTGTCATAGTCATAAAGAGTTTAATTTGTTTATTTTCTTTCCTGTTAAGGCAAACTTGTCAACATTGATACAAACTCATTACGATCTTCCATGAGACCTGGCTTTGAAGATACAATTCGTCGGTGTATTCAGAGATTCTTATGCCACAATGATGGGCAGTCATGGTCAAATAAACGCCACTATCATGAAGGTAAAAATCAGTTTACAATGTTTGGGTCGTATTGCTTCTCCTAGGGGCTGCATTTTTTTTTCTGAAAAACAAAAATGCTAAATGCTGCCTGTGTTCCTTTTTTTTTCTTGGTTTTTGTTAATTACTGTGATTCATTTACAAGATGAAGGAGGATGACCTCTTGAGAATGAGGAATTCTGCTGGAAGTTGTTTGGTTTTTTCAGTGTGTTTATTTTGGAAATTATCATGGAAGATACCAGGTACATGATCTGGGGTCCTCAAGGAAGCTGTTTTTTCACAGATGGATACAGCAATGATAGAGACAGTTATATTTCTGTGATGATATGTCATCTTTAGTTATCATAAGCTTGTTATTTTTGGTTGGTGTTAGTTTGACATTATTTTGATTCATTCTTTTATTTTGTTAAAGAACCGCTCTCTGAAAGTGATAACAGTTGTGTTGATGCCTTTTTCTTATTCTCAAGACACAGGGCTCAAAATACTTTCAGCATTCCAGTGCCACATATTTTGCAATGCTAATTTGATAACCTTGCTAGATGAGTGAAGTACAGCCACAGTCTTCAGTAAGAAAGGTTATGTTTTCTAATTATTCCAAACTCTAGTCTTTTTGAAGGATTTAAAAAGTAATTCAAGCACAGGAGATATTAAATAAAGAGAAACTCGTACTGTCAGAAAACAGGTTTTCCATTCCATTGAAAGTTCTTCAACATAACTGATCAAATGAATCCTGAATAGTTTCCACAAGTTTTTAATTGAAGAAAACTTAAAAATTATTCCCCAAGCAGGAGCCATGGAATCTGTAATCTGGCCTTGGAATTCTATTTAAAAATGTAGAACTTTGCCAGCTGTGTCTGGTGAGCACAAAATATTGCAGCATCAGAATGATCTTGTTTGCTTTTATCTTCCCTCTATTGATAGAGAAGAAATTGTGGAATGCTTCCTTTTTCTCTGTATCGGGTGTGTCTTGTTTGTTTGTTTGTTTATTTTTTAGTTTTATGAGTTTGGGGGGGTTTTTTAACTTCATGAAGGGTATTGTGTCAAAAATTATCTAATAATTCATATTAATAATTCTTGGGATTTAAAATATTAACTATATTTGTATATTCCCTTTATAGCTTATACCCAAGGTCATGCTGAAACCCCGTTGTATCGGTTTTCTTTAGCGGATGGTACAATAGTGACAGCACAAACGAAGAGTAAACTGTTCCGAAATCCTGTGACTAATGATCGCCATGGATTTGTCTCTACCCACTTCCTTCACAGGTGAAATTAGTAGTATCTCTTTATAATTTAAGTGTCACAGTTTTTAAAAATACATCTGACCTTCAAGATAACCTGAGAAAAATTGCATGCTAAAATATTTTACCTGATTAAAACTCAGATGGGGAATAATTTAGGAAGCAGAGCTGCATAGCATACAAGTAAGTATGTAAACCTAACAGAGACCCATTTTAACTATATGTGGCAGAATGACAGTCACAGTCAAAAGAGAATTTTTTTCTCAATACATGCGCAAAGCCTGTGCTGTGTTTTTATTAGTCTTTTGTGGTAGCACTGATGAAACACTGAACATAGAAATGCTCAGTCATATGCTTTTGCAGACCAATTAAAAAGACAAAAAAACCCTCTCAGATGCATAATCCATAACTGAAATGTACCTTAGAGTAGTATTTCTTCTGACCTGTTCTTGTTCTTTGCAAGAATAATTGAAATGTCACTTTGGAGGGAATCTGTCTCCTTCTGGCATTAGAGTGCCTTCAGATGCTGGAAAATTAATAACTGAGCTCATTCAGGGTCACATATTGTTAATGTGCACAGTGAAATGGTGTCAGGCATTGACTTAGGAAGGGGGTGAAAAAAGGAGGATCTTTAAATTGATAAATCTGATTAATAATCTGACCATTGATTAAAGCTTTTTGAGGCAGTAATAACTGTATGTGCTTATAACTTGAAGCCCCCGAAGTATCAACTATTTCTGTAATGAATAAATGAATGTCATGGCTTGGGTGTGCTTTTGTGAAAGCTTGAATTCTCTTTGCTCTTTTCTGGAAAACATTTTTGGGCAATTATTTAATAATGTATTTGTAGCACATGATTCCAAATAAGGTTTTAATTTGTTTTCTTTGGGTTTCTGGGGATGATGTTGAATTCACAGAGAACAAAATGGATATCGGCCAAATCCTAATTCTGTTGGGCAAAACATCAGAACACCTGTGACTGGAAACACGAATTCTGTTAATGGTCTTATGAACGTGTCACCTGGTCAAGCCATGTCAATGCAGAACAGGAACTATGGGATGGGAGACCCCAATGCAGTGGGTCAGCTCACCAGTACTCGATATGGACCCCCTGGGAATATGGGACTAGTGAACTCTGGACCCGGAATGCAGTCCTCTGCTTATCAGAGTAACAGTTTTGGGTTAAATATAAGTAGCCCACCACATGGTAGTCCTGGCTTAACTTCCAACCAGCAGAATCTAATGGTATCTCCTAGGAATCGAGGGAGTCCAAAAATGAGTTCACACCAATATTCTCCAGTTACAGGTATTTTATCTTTGCTATAAGCCCCCTTTTTATTTTTTTTTTTAAGCTATCTTTCCTCACTTTTCTCTGAATTCCATCTTTCATCCATTTTAACCGTTCTATATGACCCTGTATGTGTTACTTGAATGTAGTATACCTGACTTTATGGTAAAAATGTATTCTAAAAGTAATAACTCAATGTGACAGTCATACATAATCTAAAGGAAGACTAGATACAGGCACTACTTTAATAAGTTTGATCTCTGTCACATGATACAGGTATGCACTCGCCAATGGGATCTACCAGCAACGCTAGCAACAGCACTTTCTCTAGCAGTTCTCTTAGTGCTCTGCAAGCCATTAGTGAGGGTGTTGGAAATTCCCTTTTATCGACACTTTCTTCACCGGGTCCAAAACTGGATAATTCCCCAAACATTAGCATAACTCAGCAAAGTAAAACAAGTACCCAGGACTCCAAAAGCCCTTCTGGTTTGTATTGTGAACAAAACCAAGTGGAAAGTTCCATCTGCCAGTCAAACAGCAGGGATCTCTTTAATGAAAAAGATAGTAAAGAGGGAAATCTGGAGGCATCTGAAAGTCAGAGAGGACCTTCTGAGAGCAAAGGGCATAAAAAGCTCCTTCAGCTACTCACATGCTCCTCAGATGAAAGAGGAGCATCAAACTCACCTTTAGACTCAAATTGTAAAGAATCTTCTACCAGTGTTACCAGTCCTTCAGGAGTTTCCTCATCAACATCTGGAGGGGTATCTTCCTCCTCAAACATGCATGGATCGCTCCTGCAAGAGAAGCACAGGATTTTACATAAACTATTGCAGAATGGTAATTCTCCAGCAGAGGTGGCCAAGATCACAGCTGAAGCTACTGGTAAAGACACATATCATGATGCTAGTAACACAGCCTCCTCTGGAGAAGGCACTGTCAAACATGAACAACTGAGCCCAAAGAAGAAAGAAAACAATGCTTTACTAAGATATTTGCTAGATAAAGATGATATTAAGGACCCGCTTTCCAAAGAGTTGAAGCCTAAAGTAGAAGGTGTGGATAATAAGATGGGACAATGCACAAGTTCTACAATTCCTACTTCAAGTCAAGAAAAAGAGATTAAAATAAAAATGGAGCCAGCAGAGGAGGTACAGTATAATGTAAAATGATGGCAGTGACCTAACCAATATTTTATGATTACGGTGAATGGCTAAATATAGAACATTCTACAGTATGCATGTGTAAACATTTCTTAAAAAGTTCTGTGCAAATGACGTGAAACAATAAACTCAGGTTTAATTATGAATGAAAAAGCACAAACGGGAACACAAATAACAACTACAGGATATGTATATAAACAAATCTGATGTCCTGAAGTCCTGGACTAATATTTTTAAATTATGGTACAATTAAGGTAATATTTGCAAATTATTTCTCAAGGAAATGGGGCAGTAACTGCTTCTGTAATTAGTTTGCAATACGTGAGCAAAAGGTAACATGTGATTTCGTTTTGAAAATATAAACAGTACACAAAAATGTGTAAGACTTTCAATAGCCATGATCTGCTTTCATTCATTCATTGGTTTTAGTGCTCATTTTCTTTCTTTAAAGGAAGGAATATGTTATTTCAAATACATATATATATATTTTATATATATATATTCAACATTCAAATAAATGCATACTAAAATGTTTAAATGTATATATAATTTGTATAAATAAATAGAAATAAATTCTAGAGCTGGAATTCCAAGAAATGTCATGATACAGAAAACTAGCACCATGGAACAACTATTCTGAAACTGGCAGTGCACTTGTTAGGAACAGATGTTCTTAAAATTATAATCTGTATATAATATTTTTGTATTTAAGTCCTAAAATTTGGAACTTTGAAGTAAACAGTACTGGTCAGTTTGCAGACTTTACTGAAGATATATCAATATCTTAGACCTTGAATTTCCCAAATCAGTAATAACTGGGTAAAAAAGCCAATACACACAAACAAAAAATCAAACCAAACAAAAAACCGCCACAATTTTTAGTATTAGCTACTGGCTGACTATCAATGAAACACCTTATAACATTGCTTGAATACCACTTAGGGAAAAGTCCCTAACAACTCTGTAGTAGTACACAACATGTCGTTTCAGTACTTGCTCCTGAGATGTAATTAAGGTCTTCAGAGAACCTTCTTTTGTGAAGATATGGATCCACTATATATGAATTATTTTTCTATTGAAACTGTATCTGACTTAAAGACACATTTTAAAAGGAAGTTCAGTTTAGAAACTGAAGGGGTAAAAGGGTGCATAATTCTCATGTCTTGTAGGGTCACTAGCAGCTTTTTGTGTATTATAGATGCATTATTTGTCACTGAACAGTACACATTCTCGATGTTGTTCGCTATCATTAGTGTTTTTATCTTTGTAACTTGGGATGATTGAAATGTTAATATTCAGAAGTTCTTTTCATTTTAGTTATGTTTAGTTATGTGTGTTTTCTGATAATTTTCAAAATTACCCAAGCAAAAAGTATCTAAATGATATATGAAGCTCTTTGGGAGTTATAAGATAGGTCAAGGTAGTATCAGTGAATTAAAACATTTGTCTCCCAGTCATATAACTTAAGATTGGTGAGGAGCTTTGTAAAAATTGAAGTATAGCCATGTGAGAGTAAATAACCATGGTATTTTACTGCATCATTTTCAGATGAACGGAGACTTGGATAACTTGGATGCAATTCTAGGTGATCTTAGTAGTTCAGAGTTTTACAATAATGCTATGTCTGCAAATGGAAATAACCCTGGAACAAAGCAAGCATTATTTCAAGGAAATGCCCTGTTGGGTAAGGAATTGAATCTACCACCTGGGTTTTAAAGTTAGGATTTTTTTCTTACCTGATGTAAACATAATGCATCCTCAAACCCTAGAGAATACTTTCTTCATCTCTTACATCTTCAAGGACAAATGTAATGCGAAATGGCTAAGTATGATTTCATAGGCTATTATATACACTGTCTTGACAATGCTCACGTGCTATAAGCACAATGAAGAACATTCAGTTCCTTGTTTTAGGGTTTATTCTGGCTTCATCTGATGTAGATTTCTCAGAGACAAGTCATCAAGAAAGATATTTTATGAGTCATAAACTCAAATTGAGAATTTTTATCCCTAACTGATGACTAAGGATATAATCTGAGATTGGTGACAAACTTTTAATTTCTTTCTTATTCTATGTGAAAATATCTTGTGGCCAGTAAATGCTAATCGTTACTCCTTCTTGACATCAAAAGGAATGCCCTTCCTTAGTAGGAGGGGAGGATAATCTACCTAGTAGACCAGCATCATGGTAGTTGTTGCTTTCTTTCATGACACTGGTCGTCTCTTGATTATGTAGGGCAATGGATTGCTGACATAACCGAAGGAGGTGAAACATGGATAATGAAAAATATGAAACCAGGTACAAGAACGTGTAAGGCCACTGACACTGTTGGCTGTGAAGCACAGTGATTTGTGTGTTAATTGTCTGTGGAGGACACTGTGCTCAGGAACACACCATGTCTGGATTCCAGCTGTTCCAAACAGAACTATTTGTTTCTACCTCCATATGGGAGTTAACCAAAGCCTGGGCAGTCCACTTACAGATATCAAGAAGTCTGTAATACTAAGTTCATTCCAGAACTTAACTTAAAATTAATCTCTTTTTTTGTGTAGGGCCAAAGGGAACTGCCTATGACTTTTTTGGCAAAAGATCCTAACTGTGTGTTCAAAATGGGAATTTTTGTTGTGAAAACATAAACAGCATAACTATTCCTGGCATGCTTAAGATCAAGTATATGAGCTCATAAAGAGATGAGACTAATTTAAGACATTAATAGCACATTTTATTTAAAATGTACAGTTGCAAGCATCTTTTAATTCTTTGACAGGTGTGAAGAGTCCCCAGTCTGTGCAGACCACTCACCCACCTTTTAACAGAGCCTTGTCTTTAGACAGCCCTATTGGTTCAAGTGCTTCAATGAGGAATATCAATGCGTTCTCCATGTTACAAAAGCAAAACTTGATGGGTGGAAGTCCAAGAATGATTGAAAATCAAGAAAATTTTGGAGCAAATCTGGGTCTGTTGGTTGTATACAAACAGCTCTCTCATTTTAAAGGCAATAGCTTTTATGTAAAAAATGTTGCAAGATTAAGATACAAATTTCAGTTAGAAGAAACTTCAACATTAAAGAATTTTTATTTTATCATCAGTAAACTTCTGAATTATTACTTTAGCTAAAATTATAAGAACATAACTGTTAACTGTGGCATTGCCAGTATTTTAAGTAATTAAATTACTTTTTAGAATTTTGAGCTTTTAGTTTAACATGTGCTTTTGATATATAGAAACAAGAATAGTTCACAGTGGCAGCCAGTCATTATGAATTTTTCTGTATATTTAGATACATACAGTTTTTTGTATGTTTTAGAACTTGGCATGTTGAGCTCTAGATGCTTTTGTAGGACTTCAGTCAATTGCTCTGACATTAGCAGGTGCACTTGGTAAAATAGCAAAATAATTCTGAAACCAAACTACATAACGCACTCCAGATAATAAATTTTGGTGTTTTCTGCTCTTCATTATAGCAAGCACTCCCAACAGAAATGTGGCAGTGAATCAGCACCAGTCTGGAGACTGGGGTTTGCCAAACTCCAAAGTGAACAGATTGGAATCTGCAAGTTCTGCTTCAATGTTGAGACCAGGACCTGAATTTAGTACAAGCCTTCCAAGGCCCTCCGAGGGTGGGCTGCCTGTTCTCTCTAACAGCATACCTGGTCCTAGGCCACTGCCCCAACAGCAAATGATTCACATGAGTAAGTTCTTAACTCTTTATTGTCCTACATAGCACAGATCATTTATTCTGGGTCCTGAGATTGGGGGTAGAGGCTATAATTTCTGTGTATTTCTTTAGTGAAGTACTTCTCTGCTGAATTCCAGGAACCAAGTGGCATCTATGATTCCATATGTGAAGATACTAGCATTGTGGTTAATTTAATTAATCCTATTTGATATAGATGCTTCTTTGCTTTTTTTTTTTCTGTTACCTTCTTTGTAATCAATGTCTTTTAAAGTCTTTCTCTCCAATATTCCGAAATTCTTTTCACATAGAGAAGCCAAATTTCATATAAAGTCACATTGCAAATACTGTTTTTCTTCAAAGTATTCATGTGTGGATGAGAGAAAATAAATAAGCTGTATGTCTAGAGTATGAACAGTCTTAAAGCCTGTGGGTTTTTTCTGTTCTATATGCCTAACAAAGGTTTAGTCTAGAGCTGCAATTCTCCAGTCTACTATGCCAATACCAGTATGCCCCAAACCAGCTTAGACAGCATTCCTTTCTTATCATGGAAAGCTACCAGGGCTGTTACCAGTTCTCTTAAACAGACTTACTATTTCAATGCAACAAATGGATATAAGATTAAGTACAGAAGAAATTTGTGTGGTCCTGACTAAGTGAGAATTTTCCAGCTTAGCTCCCTAGAAATCATTGATGCTAGGTGATTCATACAGATACCGGAAAATAACGGGATGACAAACTCTCCTATGTAGTGCTGTATGTCCCTGGATAGATAGAGGGAAGAAAGTACTCCCAAAGAGCAAATTGTTATGTACTTTGTGTTGATGTCACTATGACAGTGTATATTTGCTGTTGCACAGATGTCATAGTCCAGAATTTTTGTTGGTTTTTTGTGTGGTTTTTTTTTGTTTTTTTTTTTTTTTTATGTAAAGTGCTCTGTCTATCATGCTCCTATGTAGAAGCTAAAGGATTAAAATTAGTAATTCTGCTGTAACAGGGATAGCAGATTTAGATCACACTCTGCCGTATCTAAATGTGTCTGTTATATATGTGAAATTATCTCGACTGTGACTTTATGTCTGTGTACACTGTAAAACATGATAATGGAAAGCTCACGAAGCTGCACTGCTTGACAATTTGTGTGATCATCCTAATGTGAGCACTAGGAGAGCAAGATGAGACCTTCGATTTTTAAAAAAATACATAAATGTTTTACCTTGCAGGACCAAATGAGATAAACATTGACATGGCGGGGAATCTGTATGGACAGCCTGGACCATCTAACCAACCTGGATTGTGGCCTGACAATATGATGTCCATGGAGCAAGCATCACGGGGTTCACAAAACAGGTAGAATTGGGGAAGGTTTTAAGGTCATTCTAAATACAAGTGTTTGCTGTCTGTTGGAAGAATTTAAGACCTGGAAATAAGATTGTGTAGCATGAAAATGTATAGCATACAAAGTGGGGATAACAGACTGGAGCTGGATTTCCATTTGTGGAATGTTTCAGAGATGTTTCCATTTCTGCTGGTGATCTGACACTGGATATTTTTAACCTAGCTCCACAAAAGGCATTGTTAACAAAATCTATCAATCCTTGAGTTGGGAGGCACAGAAGAAAGAGATGAGAGACTCTGAAATCATATCTCTGTGGCACATGGCAGAAACCAGGAGAAAACAGAATTTATGTGTGTTCAAGGGTGCGTGGAAGGTGACTGGGAGTTTAGGACTTAAATTTGGGACTTAAGTTGTTAAATCTTCCTTCAGTCGTCTGGGTGACTATCATACTCAACCATATCCAGGACAATATATTATATAAAAACTGTAGTTTTCCTTGTAATGGTTGTAATGAATTTCTTCACTGAAAGAGGGGTCAAGCATTGGAATGAGCTGCCCAGGGAGATGGTGGAGACACCATTCCTAATGTGTTCAAGAAACAACTGGATGTTGCACTTAGTGCTTGCTATAAATGTGGTTCACAAGGTGGTACTCACTCAAAGGTTGGCTTCCATGATCTTGGAGGCCTTTTCCTGCATTATTGATTCTATGATTTTAGTGGGTTTTTTTATTTATAGACAGTTAGTTAGAAGCTCTTTGGATGATCTCTTATGTTCGGCACCCAGTGTGGAAGGCCAGAATGATGAAAGGGCACTTCTGGATCAGCTGCACACGCTACTGAGTAATACAGATGTCACAGGTCTGGAAGAAATTGACAGAGCATTAGGAATTCCTGATCTTGTAAACCAAGTAAGTAAACAGATATTTTGGCTATTTATTTTCCAAATACCAGTATTATTTTGTACTTTAAAAGAAAGTGAAGAGGGCTTCCTCATTTACTTAGTCTCCTCACAGCCTCATCTTCATACATGTCCCTTTGGAAACCTTTACATTGACTAGTGATGTTCAATGGTGAAACTCAGCATGGATTGAATTTCTTGTGCATGACAAGAAATATAAAAGTGGCATATTCTTATAGAAGTTTGTTGTATAATGCCTTGGTATATATAGGTGGAGTTTGGGGCGTAATTCATTATATTTCTGTAAACTGAGAATTGTGTTAGGTTTCCTTACTCAGCCTGCTGTCAGCTGAGCTTAGGTTGTGAATTATTTGACTGGCAGTGATGTGGATGCTTCCCTGTCCTTCAGTTCCAGGTTGAATTTGCATGGCTAGCAAATAGGAAAAAGAAATTCTCTGAGTAAATTGGAAGTTGCTAAGACCCACGTCACTATCGTTTGTACAAATAGCATCAAAAAGTGCAGAAGGGCTTGCAGTGTGCAGCTAAATTGATTTTTAAAAGATTTATTTTTATTATTAATCACTTTTGCTATTTCATTCGTTTGGAGATAGAACTAACAGTAGCTGTCTGTGCTATGTTCTGTCCAAGAAATTGCCTGGTGGTGTATTATCCTGTGTTAGCTTTATTGCTTCTTTAAGAATTTTATATGTACTGCTAGTGAAAGCACTTCTGTATCTGTTGAAGGGACAAGCTTTGGAATCCAAACAAAATTCATTTCAAGGTCAGGAATCTTCAGTTATGATTGACCAGAAGCCTTTGTTATATGGTCAGCCCTATCAAGGACAAGGGCCAGCAATGCCAGGAAGTTTTAGTAACATCCAGGGCCAACAGCCATCTTTTAATTCAGTGATGAATCAGATGAGCCAACTGAGCAATTTTCCTCTGCAAAGTATGCATCCCCGAGCAAACGTGATGAGACCTCGGAGCAACACACCAAAGCAGCTACGCATGCAGCTCCAGCAGAGGCTCCAGGGACAGCAGGTAATTCTTTGCTCCTACATTTACACTTCCTTTATGTTTCAGAATGCAAGTACTTGCACACGGAATTGTGTTGCTTCATACATATAACAATAGACATTACAACATAGAGATTGAGACAGTGGATCTTTTATTTTGACAGTGCTTCTCACTGAATTGCCGGATGGCCGTAGGAGTGGAAGAACATTTATTAGGGCAAGTGTTTCTCCTTCATCAGCCTCCCTAGCTACAGATTGGATTGGTTCCTGCAGCACACAAAACAATTGCTAGTTAAAACAGTGTTACGGTAGACTGTAACTCTGCATGATCTCTTTATCCATGTTTAGTATTTTTTCAGAACCTCACAGATAGCATTAAATTGCAGCTGGTTTTTTTCTGTAAATGAGATGTTACTTCTTCCTCACTGTGTTTTCTAACTACTCATTTGGCCGTATTGATATATGGGTTTGCTTTCCATTTAGTGATTTGATGTATTTTCTTTGGATAAAAGGTGAGAGAATAGATACAGCCGCACAGATCTTAACACTAGGTTGAAAACGCTGCTTAAAAATTGGTGCGTGATTTCAGCATTGAATTCCCCACATGAAAATGCAGGCTTGGTATTATTAAATACAGTGTACAAATAAAAGTAGGAAAACTGAACTACTGCTGTGTGACATGGTGTGTGAACAGAATACATGCAGGTAACACCAAGGCAAGAACAACACACAGCTGAAGTGCAAAGAGTAGGTTTATTCCATCATCTTGAATATGAGAAAAGAGAGACACATACACTGCTAAGCTCACTTTAGCAGGGACAAAAAGCACCCAGGCTTGAGCCCTGCATTCCATATGAAAAGGGCCTGGAGCACGCACAGTCCTTCACCACACTGTAGTTTCACATCTCCAAACATCACATCTCTTTTCTCCCTTCTGCCACCTTTACAAAGAGGTTCAAATCTATGGGAAAGGCCTTTAAAAGTCTTTAACAAATCCTGCTATCATTTGTGAGAAAATTCCATTTCTTCTCTGTAGACAGACAACATCCCAGAGCAAACACAAATACGTGAATTTTCTCAGCCAGAGTATTTTCTAACATCTCCCCGGTGCATGGTTGCTCCTTGAGAGAAAACAATTCTAAAAACAACTTCTTTTTCTCTCTCCTTGCCAATCTTCCATTTTTCAACCCTTTCCTCTCCACACATGGAATGGCAATGTTAGGAAATACTATGTTCTTTCTTGGTTTCCTGTGACTCTAATAGTTTGAAACAAATAGTCTGCTCTCTGTTCCTAAAGAGTGCTAATATTAAGGGAAATAACCAAAGCCAGTTAATGATGCACTGTTTGAAGGGTTTTTCTTTTTGTGTGTTTGAGCTGTTTAAAAAAGTAGTTTGGTTCTTCAGGTACATTAGACAAGGCAAAAATTAGCCATTGCACTTTATGGATTCAAGAGGTCAGTAAAGAAAATGTTTTTGCAGAAGTTGCCATTACTTTGTTCAGGTACTGTTATTTTCAGGCTAATAGTGCTAAAATGTCTTTTTCCAAGTTCATGAATCAGAGCCGTCAAACGCTTGAAATAAAAATGGAAAATCCAGTCACTGGTACTAACTCAGTGATGAGACCAGTTATGCAGCCACAGGTGGGATCCCAGGTAAGTAGTTATTACAGTAGCCATCTGTTTAGAATTTCAGCCTTCTTTCATGGCTTTAGAGCATTCCTCTTTGGTTTTGTTCCTCTGCATAATTTAAAAAAAGAGAGGGGTTTTACCTCCCTTATTCCTAAGATTGCAAGGGGATTTGTTTATTAGATCATGATGTCAATTCAGTATGCGAAGTTTTTCCATGTAAAATATCATCATTTAGCACTAATTTAATGAAAACTTTTGTCTTAATATCTTGATGATTATTTGTTTATACTGACTGTGGGTTTTCCTTAACTTGCTGCGTCTTAGGAATGAGTTTGATTGACTGACGTGATTTTATTTGTAAAAACATCTTCTAATATGATTTTTCTTCTCTTTGGGGGATAGCAGCAAGGTTTTCTTAATGCTCAAATGGTGGCTCAGCGTAACAGAGAACTAATAAGTCACCATTTTAGACAACAGAGGATGGCAATGATGATGCAGCAGCAACAACAACCTCAGGCCTTCAGTCCACCACCAAATGTGACAGCCTCAGGAAGCATGGATAGTGCTTTGACGGGCCCTCCAATGGCTCAAGTTCCTTCACAGCAATTCCCCTATCCACCTAATTATGGTACTAGTACTAACGTCTGACCATTATTATTACAATTATTATTATTATTATTTGTCTGATTTTCTTTTCCCTTTTTATATTAATCCAAACTACCTAAATACCAATCATTTTGAAAAATGGAATATACTGCTACAAAAAAGGATGCCTTTTCCCCTCCCAATCACTGCAATCAGACAAACTAGAAGTACTAGGTAATGATAACTGAGGTATATTGTCTGTCTCCTCTATTTTAAGGAATAAGCCAACAACCTGATCCTGCATTTAGTAGAGTATCAAGCCCTCCCAATCCAATGATATCATCAAGAATTGGACCCTCCCAGAACCCTATGCTGCAGCATCCTCAGTCAGCAACAGTGTACCAGTCCTCAGAGATGAAGGGCTGGCCGTCAGGAAGCATGCCCAGAAACAGGTGAACTTCATCATTAAAACCTGTTTCTCAAAAAGTGTCTTTCCTTTCCCTGGAAGTAGAAACGATGTTAAATACTATGTAGCAGGAAGAGGATTTACAAGAGGAAAAGGATTTCCAATGTCTTTCTAGTGTCTGTACTGTCCTTCATCCTGCTCTGGTTTAGGAAATGATTAAGTGTATTTTATGCTTAGCTCCATTGATTCAAATTGGACCTCTACAATCTTTGTAACCAGAAGCAACATTCAGTCTTTAAACATTAACTTAATATTTGAAGAAAAAATAACTTGGGGGAAGGGGTGGGAAATACAAAATATCAAATAGTATTACAATGGATGATATAGCTGTAATAGTAGCCTCCAAAAAGGTTACATTAGGCATACCCATACAGCTGTGCATTTCTAAAAACTCAAATTCCTTTTGGGAGGGGCCTTTCCATGTTAAACAGATACTAGGTAAAAACAGGTAAAAGTGAAAATAGTTTTGTCTTTCATGTGCGGGTGCAGGGAAGGCAACATATCTTCTCGGAAGGTAATTTTATTTGTCCTTTTGTCCTTCAGTTCTTTTCCCCAGCAGCAGTTCAGCCATCAAGGTCACCCAGCAGCGTACAGTGTGATGCACATGAATGGCAGCAGTGGCCATATTGGGCAGATGGGCATTAATGCCATGCCTATGTCAGGACTGCCGATGGGGCCAGACCAGGTAAGTTGTACATCAAGACTGATGAAAAGAATTGCTGACTCTTTTTCCATTGAGTACAGTCCGCTTATATCCATTCCTCTGGCATCTGTGGCCCTATTAATTTAATGTCCTAAGAGATACCTTTTTGATGATACATAAGAAAATTCACAATGAACCCAAGCTGTGTGCTGGTGTTAGCTGTTGACTTTGAAGCATCATGGGTAGGATCAAGCCTTAAACTGCACAAAGAAGGATGAAATACTTCTGAACCCCAGAAAAAAAAAAAACAACCCCATGGACATTGCAGAATGCATCTTCAGCAGATCTTGAAAATTATATGTAATGGCTCTTACAAGTCAGACTAATAATCCTGATACTGCAGTATCCTTCTGGCAGACACTGATAATGATACTTGCCCTTACAATGCCTTAGAATAACTTGTATATGCATAGCCAGAAACTATGGAAAATTTAGACTCTTCATGTAAGGTGAAAATGTGCTATGTGAAATTACACAAAATACTTAGGATGAGCAACATAATACTGACATTTGCTATATCTATTCAAGTAAAAAGTACCTCATAAAATTTTGTCCAGGACACCTAAGGAAGCAGTCAGAATAATGAGGATTTCTGAGGGGTAGGTAAAGTTTTGGAGGACTTTGAAATGACAAATGCCTTTTATAAAGAGGTGAATATAAAGGTGAAATGTTAGATTTTCCAAATCTACACAGCATAAAGATAACCAAAGTGTGTTTGGAAAATTCTAGGACAGCATTTATTTTCGAGATAATTTTCAAAGTGGAGCACTAAAAGGCTATTCTTCTGCTTCTAGGCATTGATTGTCAGTAGTTCCTTCTTCCAAATGCAATATGCGAACCATTTCTTTCAGCAAAGATGTCTTCTCTGATGAAAGTATCTTTTCTTTAACAGAAATACTGCTGACATCTAGAACCACATCTTCAAACAAGAATGGCTGAATGCACTAGTGTTAGAAAGTGACACATCTTTCATGGCAAGTCATACTGGGCTTACAGAAACCAGTAATAAATTTCCTCATCCAGAGGAAAGCAAACCAAAAAAAAACCCTACCCAACAAAAAATACATTTTAGTAGAAGTAGCCTATGTATTACTGTATGATGTGGGGTACAAAAAAGCGTTGTTAATATTTTTGGCACTCTTCCTCTGGAAATGTAATTTGGTAATGCCATTTTAATAGATTTAATTGGTAGACTCCTGGTATACATTACCTGTTTACTGTAGCTATCCAAAGCGCTTTAGCCCAGGCAGACAAAAGTGGCTGGAAAAGTCACAGAGGTAAGAATCTCCTGATTTCTCTACTAACAATATCTGACAGAGAATGTAGTTCTTAGCCTTGACTCTTTTATATGAATTCCTGAATATAAATGCTGCTTTTAGTCTCTTACCCCAGGAGTCAGGGATTTCTCAAGCGAAGTAGCAGTGCAAAATTAATTGGCACATGCTAGTCCAAAGTCCTGTCCGTTGAAGCCAAGGGATAAAAAGAGAGGATAAACAATTTAAATTATTTAAACACAGTTGTGACTAATATTTACATATTGCTGTGCAGCTGAGTGCACTTTATAGAAGACTATATAATGGATTAATGCAATATCATTGATAAGGACTTAATATGAAGGTAGAGTGTGCTCAAGTTCCTTCTCAAACACAATCTCTTTTGAATTATTTGAAAAGACTGCATAATGGAATGTTTTCTGTGTATGGAAATTAGAGCAATAATCTTTCATCTTTTTTAGAAAATACCTTCAGAAAACTAAAGGCAAGACACTGCAGTCAGAATCAGAATTTTGCAGTCTTTTTGTGAATAAATTTTGTAAATATGATCTTTAAAATAATGTATTATATATATTACTTTTGTAGGTCACTAACTCATTTTTGCGGAGTTTGTGAAGCTAAATATTTAACAAAATTGAATTCTGAAAACTGAGTGTAGTTGAGGTCCAAATAGAATTTTTTTTATTATTATTAAATTTAAGGACTTTGAAGCTGGGTGACTTTGGCCCACATATTTCTCTTCTTTGGTCTTCAACACTTGATTTATTTTTACATCTTTAACACAGAGCTTTTTATAAGAAAAAAAAGAGACCAGTTGTTCAATACTTTCTCCACCTGTGAGCACTTTGGTTACATTTGTTTTTACCTAAGGCAATTTGACATGAAGGCTCTGCGTTGTGAGATCTTACAGCTTGTCAGGACAGACATGTCTGTCTGTAATAGGTTGCCTTTTCAGTTGATGAATCTGGATTGTGTCTTCTTGGTCAATTTGAATGAACTATAAATGTTCTTTGAAAATGTTTGTCAGTTGCAAAATATTTGTGGTTATGTAAAATCCAGAAATCTTTAAGGATATTAAGCCACACTTTAACCAAATGTCTACACCTCATTGGATTGTTCTAATAGTAACGAATGTATTTTCTAAGCAGATTTCTGTCATAGCAGTATTTAAGTCTGGTTACGTATTATTTGCTGATAGTGTGGGGGTTTCCCCCTCCCCTCCATTTCGGGTGCTTGAAATGAAAATCCCTTTGCACTTTTTGCAGTTGCAAGGAATTAAACCGCTAAACCATACGGGATGACCCAGAAATGTTTGTGTGGTGCTTCTAGTCTGTTGTGCATTGTGTAATGGAAAACTTTCTCCCAAGTGAGTAAAAGAAACAAAAAAACCTCTGATCTGTGTTCTTTTTTTTGCTTACTACTGTCAGCAAGAGGGAGTTTTATTGTTCAGAATATTTAGTGGTCTTCCATTTTAATAGAAGTAAGTTTCAATAGAAGTGGTCTCAAAAAATCATCCCTAGTGCCTAGCCAGCTGTTTTCAAGGGAATGTCATGTCAATCGATCTACTTCATGCAACCCTGTCTCTTCCACTAGTACTAAGTATATAGATTATCACAGCATTTATCTGAACTTTTTAGTCCAATTAATGTAAGTTTATAATGCAAAACTTTCAAAAACCTAAAGAACTTTTATCTTTTAATTTCTTGGAACGTATCTATTTGTTGCGTAAATGCTACTTACAGAGGGTGAAAGGCAACAATCCCTTGCTTTTTATATCATTTCAGAGTAGAACAATATTTATATTTTGTACTTGTTCATTATACTGATGGAAACTACAAACACCGGTTACTTTTTTTAGGTGAGCTCTTATACTGCCATGTGCATCTTGCAGTACAATTTTTTTTAAGGTTAGTAATTCTATTTATACATCTATATCTAACTGGTGCCTGGCTGACATTATAAAGGCTCATCCTTTTCTCATCTGTTGAGAATGTGTTAGTTGTCCAGTACCTACTTTTTTTTTCTGAATTAAACAATTTTTAATTGAAACTTGATGAAGGGGCAGGGGGCATTTTTGGAATGCATTGACAGCCTCTTTCATGGCAGCACTAAAGAGTACACCTAGTTTGAAATCTGTTGAGATTTAGTTACCACCATCAATTTTGCTTTGGTCCTATAGCAGCCAATTCTTCTGAATGTTTTTTAAATAAAACCCATGTAACATTATTCAGCAGTAAGAGATGAATTAGCTAGCACAGCAACCTCTGATCACTGCTGCATAAAAGTGTTTTGCTATGTCTCTGTTACTATTTTGATCACAGAAACCATGTCTTTATTAAACTTGTATGTAATGTACTTTTTTTTCTTGGCCTAAAATACTGCTTCCAAAGTGACAAATTCAGACCATGTTTCTGTCATCAGACAAAACTTGAATGTTGCACCAGTTAGCACACCTTTTATTACAGAATTTATGCACAGACTACCAGATGACAGAATAATACAGCAAGTGTGAAACGATGTAATTCTGAGAGCAATATTTTAAAAAATTCTCAGGAGAAGGCATACGGTATGGAGAATTGCACCTAAGTTTAGTTTACATTATAAGTATTGCTTGAAATATCTGTATCTTTATTTTGCAAAACAGAAAAATCATGGGTTCTGATTTATAAAAGGGTTGGTTGTAAGGTAAAACTGCCCTTCTGGTTTTTGTGTTTGGATGTTAATAATAATGTAAATAAAGGTTTTTATTTAAAATCAGAACTTGGTGACACTGTATGAGCTAATACTTTAAGGCTGATTATACCGTAAAGGTCAGAGACAATTCCCTGCTATCACTGATGAAAACTGTGTGGAAAGAATGATTTACATTTTATCCTATTTGGCTGTAAATGCTGAGGGAGTAACAACTGAGACCTTTCACTTATGAGACACACATTTAGCACTGACACCAACTAGAACTTACGTCTTTTTCAACTTAAAGAGCAAGCTCTAGAAGAGCTGAAAGGACTTCAGGTGGTATCTTCCCCCAAACTTGGCAACAACACACCTTTCATTAATACCAGCTGTTTCTTCTGTCGTACAAGTCTCCCAGCTCAGTATTTTCTGTAAGGGGCAAGAGAACTTTTCAACCTTCTGACTGATGAGGAACAGGTGCAGTAACACTGGCCCTGCAGGATTTTAACAGTCACAGCATCACCTTGCCAGAGGCTATGGGCAAAATGCGCAAGGCCGTGCAAATTTTTAAAAAATCTAACGATATTCTTTCTGCATGCACACTGGGAATGGCGAATAGCTAAAACTTTTCTCTGGAAAGAAGAAAAAATGTGGGGGTTTTGGGGAGCTTAATCTAAGTATTTTTTTACTTACTTGTATGGATCCAGGATCTCATCATCTAGTAGATTTTTCTGAAAATCCATAAAGGTTTTAAGATGTTATAAACAAGACAGACATTCAGATTTTACTTCCATAATTAAAAAAAGCTTGCAAGAAAGGATTGGGTAGTATATTTGACTTACCACATGTGATACAAATATTTATGCCCAATCTTACTTAGCATATACAAAGACTCCACTTCTGCTTTTTGAGTGGTTTTGTTTTTTTCCTCATTCCTAAATTCAAGTGCATTTTTTGAGTATGGGATTGTGGTAACAGGGATCTACAGGCCTGGATATAATTCCACTTGATTTTCCTAACTGCAAAACCAGGAAGGGTTTCAAAATAATTTCTTTGCTGTATTTTTACACTGCATTTCTACAAAGGCAAGTTAAGTTTGTATTTTGAAAAAAAATACCTCTTTGTTAGGAGCAAAGGCCACAGTTGGTTGAGTCTGTCCCATGAGCGCCCTCAGGCATTTGCTTTTAAACACAGATAGCAAAGCAACATGGAACAAATGATAAATACAAATCTCAATCGCTCCTGCCTGTACTACAATATATGGAATAATGTTCTTATGAAATTACTCAAATAATTCTGTACACTGTGCTTCCTTAGTAAAATTATAGTTTTTTTCCTTGTGAAAGTCTATGAACAATAACTGTCATTCAGAACATTTACGTTTTTGCAGGCTAAAGTATAACTAGATTATTGACTACAAGTACTGAACTCTCAGAGGTGCCTTTTTAAAAAATAAATGTAAAAGTTACAGTGCTAAGTAAACACTGCTTTCTCAAAGGAACTGTTTTGGTTTTGAAGTACAGGATATTATTACCACATAAAAATCTTCATACAAATCTGATTTTGTTAAAATTTAAGATGTACATTTACTGAAATTTTTCAGTACCTTTAAAAATGAATAAATTCTGACTTAGCATTTTGAGAAATGGTGTGTGGGTGTTACACTCTTTTTTATTAACAAATTCCTTCACAACCTGAAGAACTTCTTTTCAAACAGTACACTGATCAATATTTACACAACCCCTCCAAAAATCTGGCATCCTGTTAGTCAAGATTTTCTCTGATCATAGAGGTGACAATATGATGAACAAGTAGATGTGGAACTAAAATGTATCCTCAGAGGAAATTGAAGAAATTCCATGGTGTTGAGAACACTTGGTGTTGCTGACTTCAGTTCCTGAATCTTTTCAAAGTTCTTTTCAACCATTACCTTTACCTCAGTGATAAGCAAAAGCATCCTTGTTTTCTAAATCTTGCTTTAAAGTTGTACTTGGCTTTGAAGTTTTTCTCATGACAACTAAATATACAGGTGAACTGGAAACTATTTTAAGGTCCCTTCAACTGTCTGTGTAAACACTGCCGCTGCAGTGGCAGTCCTCTTTGGGATGTGGCTGGGTTTCCTCCTCTATCAATTCCTGAATCAGCATCAGTTGTGTCTTCTTGAAGTAAAATGCCTTGTGAAGCAGGTGAGGTATAATCCAAAGCAAAAAAGCAGGTACAACAGTGGATTTCAGAGACCTGTATTTCTGACAGCATTTCCCATAATTTCACTGCTTCTATTCAACTCACCAGTGCAAACATTCTATCTATTTCAGCCTCAGTTTGTCCAGTCCTTCAGGTGAATGTTAACAGTTCATTTAGTCTGTACATGGATTCAAGTCCTGGCCAGTTTGTATCCTCATGGAGGTGCAGCAGCTGGGGAAGATTAGCCCTCCCAGCCTTCCCACAGTTGTCCTCTTTAAAATAAAACAAATGCAGTTTAGTGTATAACATTCCAGTAGAAAGTAGCAAGAAAGGTATTTTTAATGGTTCCATGCAGTAAAAAAGAATGGAAATACTGTGAACCACCAATTAAAGCATAGCCAGGTATATGACAAAAACAATGCAATGGTGTTTGAAACTTCAACCTGTACAAAGCTTGTTAATTCAACCTTCATTTCAGTTCTAAAGCCAGTCTTAGATCTCTGCAATTAGAAATAAAACCACTGCATTATATGAGCAACTCCTTTTGGGCAAGAAGACCAGACTCTCCTTAGGAAGGGACTGGTACTTGTGTTTTCCACTGCACAGTTTGAGAGCACATTGTGATTTTTAATGAATTGAAGTCTCTGCCTTCTTTTTAAGGGGAGCTTCAGAGACAGTAACAGGCAGCAGAAACTTTTTAATATACTTAAATTTGTACCTCATCTTTGAGCTCTGGCAGTTTGAGAACTGCCAGATTGTGATCAAGTTTTAAAGGGCAGCTCAGTAAGGAAAAAGCAGTTTTAGATAAAAATCTGTCTTGTAGTCTACTTTCTGTTTTAAATTCCTTTTTCTGCTCGCAGCACAAGGCTGTAGAGCAAGAAAATACATGATGCTGCCTCACTACTAATCAGAAATTACAGTCGGTTTTGTTCTTTCTGGATTGTGTGAAAAACCACTAGGTAGCTGCTACTAGTTTAAATTTAGACAAAACCAATGTACTGGTCTTTATTTTTTACTGGCAATTGACCGTAATCGGTTTCTTCACCTGAGCATCTACCTTCACTTGTTTGAAACTGCCTTGACCTTAATGCTCCAAGATTCCCAATAAATGAGAGGTTTTCTGCAGCAGCAGTTGTCAGTAATTATGGCAGTATCGTATTTCTTGCACAATTTAGAGCACTTTCCTCCTAAGCATTCCATGAGAATAGATGATGATGTTAAAAAAGGTGGTGCATGCAAAAAGAGAAGGGAAAAGCTAAGTAAAAGCTAATGCTTTTGGTGAATTGCTCCCAACTCACAGTGACTTGGCAGATGATGGTCTCTTCACATCTGGCCATTTTCGACGCTGAAACTGCCTAATTTTCAAGCAGCAAAAGGAGAAAAAAAGTTAACCATCACCAAGAAAACAACCAGCACCACAATCTGAAAGATGAGAAAGAAGAACTCAGCCAGAATTTTGACTACTAAGATCAGAACATAGTGTAACATTGAAACAAATTGCTCCAATGTTTCAAAGCAAGTGGGGTGGAAAGGTCTTTCAAATGCCCTTTTAGGCCAGGCCTTTTCTGTGGTTCCCAATCCCACACTTGCTCTTTCAACATAAAGGTAGTACTTAAGAATAATAATGTAGCTTTGTTTTATAAATGTACCTGTACTGCTCATAGCTTCCATCCTTAAGTCCTAGGTGAAGAAAAATTAACAATGTTACTAACAATATGAGGTAAATCACAACTTAAAAAATAAACACTCAAGAATTTAACGAATTTCCTGATGCTTTGAGTAACCTAGTATTGCCCTCACATCTGGTCCTGCACTGAGCAGAAGTTTGGAGCAGAACTCCAGAAGTTCTTTCCCACTTCAACTGACCTGTGAGCTTCATAGTGGCTATTAGGGTATTCTCTCCCTCTTTCACCAGTATTGGTCCTTCCTCGTCTCCTGCATCTCAGCAATATTTATCACTATGCTAAGGGTCATTCTTCATCTTGAAAACATGACATAACACAAACTGAACATGTACAAAAATGTGAGAATACAGCTATCACTCTCAGCAGGACATTACTGGTATAAGTAAATCCTAAAATCCTTTTGACTGATTCAAGTTTCATAATGGTAAGAGTTCTTTGGGGCGTTTGTGAGTGCAATAGAACAGACACCTACCAAGATCCATGTTCCTTGTTCTTGGATTGCATTGCTTATACCCTCTGCAACTTCTGAGTTCCATGAGCTGGATATGCAGTTGATTAAGAACATCTCTGTCAAGCGTATTCACTGCATTAATTAGCTGCAATAAACAGAGGGTTCTTGTTGGCAACTATTGCTCTGTAGTTTGGTAACTTTTGGAATACAAGTAGTTGATTTGTAACAGGAACGAGCCACATTATACTAACTTACATGATATAGGCCTTAACTACATCCTGTAGTAATACTGGGCGATTTCAGTTTATTGTTGATAAGTAACAATGAAGTATTTCTTGAGCTGTGATCTCAAGGTCTATGATCAGATACCTGATATGGATCGGTATTGAGATCAAAATACTCCAAAAATCCAGTAGCAAATTCACAGAACAGGAAGTTGTGGGTCTCGTTGATTGTCCTCAAACACCAGTACGTGTTGTTGTTGGCACTGGTACAGGCACAGAAAGGGCCCACTGCGAATTGAAGAGTTACAAAGACATAAGCTACATGCTTCTGTCTTTAGCATTGCTAATTACTTTCTGTTTATGGTATTACTTTAGTCATAGACAGTTACTCTCGTTCTCACTCCTGAGCTCTAAAGCAGAGAATGCTTTCCAGCATCAGCTTCTTGTTCTGTGCATACCTAACCCATATGACATGACTACTAATTACAGTTACATCTTGTCTGGTTGCTTTCTCTGGTGGTGAAACATCCCAGATGGTGAGATATCTTGCAGATCAGTGAACAGTATTCAGTATCTGTAGCTTATTTGCAGTTGGTTTTACCTCTTTGCCTTTCATGCAAGAATAATGACAACACTGAAACAGAGATTATTTACCATGGAGAAGACTGTATGGCTTTGGTTACAGAGCTAATAAAACCAGTAAATACTAGCAACCCAACATCTCGACCAAGTCTAGCCAAAATTTGCCCACCTATTCCTTAGTTTACAGTAGTCTTACGTGTCCACAGGGGAGCAGTTTGCCAGTGCTGGTTGTCATGGGTGAAGCAGGTCAGACCAGGCATGCTGCACGTGTCATTATTTTTAATTCTCTTAAGCAATTTGCGCAGTTTCTTTTTCCGCCTCTGCTCTCGCAGCAGCCACAGCCTGTCTTTCTCCTGTAGGGCTTTCCTGCACACATGAAATACTAGGGTCATGCAAACTCTGCTAGACTTAACATACCTAAAACATCCCGATGTAGCTAATGCAATTAGCCGCTCGGAGGGAAAGAATCCACATTCTTTAATTAAATGGTGTTTCATACAAATGGAGATAGCAATACAAATTCAATAGCACTGGAAAAATAAAGCAGCCAAAGGGGCTCGTAAGCCTGAGGTTTGCAATGTGCTTTTTTCAAAAGCAGAGACCTTATCTTAGAATTAACCAGCATTTTGATACGTGCTCAGTTCCTTGCCCAGGTGTGTCTGTCTTTATGCTTTTTAATAGAGGATAAATTGAATACTACTGCTATTGCCTAGTGTATAACTGGTGTGTACAGACCAAATATTAATATTACATTTTGCACATCCTCTCTCAATTGATAAGGCCTTCACTTACTTGAAAGGATGAAGACTGGATCCTTTGTGTCTCAGTTTGCTCTTGTGTTTTGAATGGTAACTGGAAAATAAAAACGGCATTGCTGGTGAACAACAGCAAGACAACTACCTCGTTCTTATCACATTATTGGACTGGATTTGAAGCAGATTTAATCCAGTGTCACTTCTCCCTTCAGTTTACTAGTGTATTTGATAAGTAAAGGCAACCTCACTTGACTGGATCAGGCACTTCCCAGCCTCACTGCGTCTCAGATCCTTTGTGCACAAGTGACACCAGGTGTGCTAACACTGCATTGCAATGTATAGCCACGTCCAGCTACAATTTACTATTACTTTCGTTTTAACTGGTGGTTTCCCTACATGAGGCACATAGAATAAACAGATTTGTAATTAAATTACATCTCTGAAACTGAATATACCTAATTTGTTCAGATAATGACAAGCTTATACTACCTTCCTGTTATTTTACTTCTGAATTCAGTACCAGCTGTAATTTGTAGGGCTGGGCGGAGTCTTCCATTATTACTAGCTGGAAGTTCCAGAAAACTTTAACAAGATGGACTGAGCTGTCCCAGCAAGAGCAGAGTCTAATCCATTGAGAGATATGCAGAGTATAAGCAGGCATACACCTTCTCGCTGGGTCACTACTGCTTTACCTCTCCAGAAACTTACAGAATTCTGCAGAAATTTCCTTTCTGTGAAATTACCAACGTTAAAAACAAGAACAGCCTCAGTCAAAGGCAATATTTTCTTATTGATAAAATTAGTACCTACACAGATCAGCAAACACAAACTTAGTTTAATAAATGTTGCTTTCGAAACAACACATCTGAATTCAATTAGTTGCCAGATTAAAATCCCCTTCAAAACAAATATTTTAAATTCTTTATACTTTTGAGAGCTTTCATAAGTTTAATCAGTATAACAAATTAACAGAGTAAGATTATTAAAGAACTACCTTCTTTGGTCAATTTTTACATCTTGCACAGATACTGGGCATTTCATCAACTAATTCTAGATGCTAAATCAAAGCAATTGCAATGCAAACACTTGACTGAATATAACTCAGGTGATTAATTTCTTTGACTTCAGTGGGATTAGTCATCTTAATAATGCTATGGCAAATGTAAATGCATAAGACTAATTCAGTCAGAAAAGTAATGTTTTTTTACATTTTCTATAAAATATTTACCAAAAATGACTTCATCTTTACAGTACATATTAAGTAAACTCAGTTTATGTAAACTCAGTTAATCGGTTTTGAAAACAGTGGATTATAAACCATTATAAACTTTCTGTCTATTTACCATCTAGAATGATACATCCTAAGCAGTTTTTGACATGGGCTCCCATAACCCAAGAAATTGCTGATTTCCATATTTTATTCAATCTGCAGCTGAAACTTATGTTGCAGGATCCACATGGGCCACATCCACAATCCACAACAATTATAAACATAATATCTGTAGAGTATGTTGCACCTCTGAGGTTTTAAGCATTATGTTCAAAGGGGCATTTTGTGACACTAGTGAGATAGAGAAGTTTTATCCACACTCTCTCACAGAGTCTACTTGGTAACATGGATGCTTTAGCCACAGCTAAAGCACAGGTGCCTTGAAGTTTTGACTCCATTCAGATACAGCTTTCTTTTTTTTGGATTTATTCATACCATTCTGCCACTGTGGCTGCAGTACTCTTAGTGATACTCTGACTCTCAGCAGCCTCAGAGCTGGCTCTGTCATCATGAGCAGGAGAAGGTGCTCCTGGAACTCCTTCTGAACAGCTTTTCTCAGGGGCAAATTCTGTTTGGGTTACCTTTTGATTTTGGAAGATTTTCTGTCGTGTTTATTTGCTGAGCAAGAGGTTGATTGCCCAGTTAAACTGCTGCCTGGCAGAAAGTGGGCATTGTATTTGTGCAGCAGCCCAACTTCCCCCAATGTGTACACAGGAGTACAGTGAGCAGGCAGCCACTGAACAAACCAGATTCTGATCTCTCCCATGAGGACATAAATCAGTTACAGTTGGTACACTATAAATTATTTGGAAGTACACAAAAAAATACCTTAGCTTGTTACAATCACACTCTTCAGGTCGCTTCTTCTTAAGATGACCTCTCACCTCTCTCAGATTTTTTATTTTATTTTGCAACGTTTCAATCTAAAAAAAGAAAAAAGGCACAAAGAAAGGTTGAAAAAAACCAGCATGATTTAGTCCTATTCTAGCCTTCTCAAACTCATTCTACTGTCACCAAAAGCTTCCTCTTCACTACCTTCTGCAGCTCTCACCACTAACAAGCATTTTCAAATTACCTAGCTTTCCAGAAAGAAACTCCAGTAGGGGAAGCTGGTTCAGTTTACCTGCTCTGATTCTTGACTCTGAAAGTGGAATGTGGTGCTGCAGGAATGGGGGGACAACACAGTTGTAGGTAGACACACTCCTGCACCCACTGTGCAGGATGTTGCCTCTTGTGCTCTACAGCACATCTGCAAGGGGAGAAAGGCTGCCCAAAGGAAAACAAAGTCCTTAAATTTTAGTGGGTTCTGACACTGGGAAGGGGATGGGGCAGGACTGATCTGAAATCCCCTCCTCAGAGGTTCCGAAAAAGCAAAGCAGCAAGGTTCTGTCACTTTGCACAGCAGGCTGGGGCAGTGTCTGGACCCATGGGATAGCGACCAGCAGTTAATGGTGCCACCCACGGGGTTTAATTTTAACTGCCTTTTTTTTCACTAAGTGAAACTCCTACTTTGGCTCAGTGTGGCTTACACACAGCGTGGCCCATTTCCAGGCCTCTGCCTCGGCCCTCTACATAGCAGAAAAAGCAAAGTAATGTCATGAACAGCAGCCTCTACAGAACTACCATCGGTGACCACAGGTGTGGTAGAAGCTCATGACTGTTGAAGCAGAAACAGGACAGAGTGTTCAAGGAGAATGGAAAAATAATCCAGTCCTGTGACCCTAAAGGAAGAAAACAACTGGACAGAAGTGGGTTCTCATTTCCTTTGACACTCCATATTAGCTACATTTTCAGAAGAAAAAAAACAATTACAGGACCATGGTGATATTGAAATTGCCCTTTTTTAATCTTAGCAGAGTAGTATGTTTTTAAGTATCTGCCTTGTGTATCAATCTCTACAATAAAAGGGGGGCAAGAAGTTCTCACATAGAACTTTACTGTGACTTTATGTAATTTGGTAAGAAATTACAGGATGTCCATGCTTCTCTTTGGCATTTTTTCCATCCTTATGTGGTCCTTAGACCCTCTTTCATACACAATATGCATGAAGACTTTGAGCTTTTATTACTGAATATCAGTGACAAAAATGTCAGATAAACTATTACTGGTAAATTTCATGGGACAATTTACCTCCAGGTTCTCCAGATACACAATCCTATGAAAAAATTCAATTCCAAAGTGCAAGGTTAGGAAAAGCAGTAGCAAGTGACAGAAATTCATTCTAGAAGCATCAAAACTAATGAAGCTCACTTTTCCTTGGGCTTATATATTTGATACTAAAGGACTAAAGTGTTTTGAGAGGCTGCCCACTGGGGAACAGGGCTACAAAGATGTTAAAAAGATCCAGATTATTTTTTCTCAAGATAGGGACAACTTTAAGTCTTATTTGTCTCATAAGGCATATGACATTTCTCAGCTGTGCCTGCAGTTGCAGTTCTCCCCTCCACTCACCATCTTGTCTTCACAAACTCATGTAATAATTTAATTAATGCTGAAATGTCTATTCTGAAATCAGCCAGCAAGTTCAAAAGGTTCCAGGGAAGGACAAAGACACCCAGAGGCAGACAGACACACAGACAGTCAGCATGATCCTATCAGCCCACAAAATACAACACTAAAAACATCACTGACCTCATGGTCAATATGAAGTTTATGGTCCTTCCAAGCTTGCAGTGACCTGTACAGATCTGTGTCACACTGAACAGTGTCGTTCTCCAGGATGGAGCACCTTGGCATAGGAAAGCAAACACTGTTATTACAGTGGATACACACACACACACAAGAGCAATGCTAACAGCTGCTCCTAATAACACAGCTCCAGGACAAACAAGACCCTGGATGGGAAATGACATGCAGAATTCAAGAAACAATGTTCATTCAAGAAAATACAAGTGTGCTCTGAGCCAGGAAAGAAATCTTGGTTTTAGTTCCCATGGAAATTTTTAAGTAGAAAAATTAAATGAGAATATTTCTATCAAGCAGAACCTATTGACTGTTTCATTTCTCTATGTAAATGGTGCTACACAGAATTCTTGCTCATTCATTAGACTTTCTGCATAACTAATCATTACTAACTAGCAAGCATTGAAAGCAATACTCAGGAGCAATTTCCCGATGCATAATAAAAGTGATGCAGGGGTAGGAGCAAGGATAAAGTACTTCCTTATAAAATGTATTACTACACCATAAAGAAAAGAGAAGAAACTCAGAACAACAAACCAGAAGCAAAGATTTGCTATTTTCTACAAAAGTGATAAAACCTTTCAAGGGTATCTCCTTCACTCTGAAAGCAAAACACCCTTCGATAATATAAAATCTTTATGTTTCACTAACTCCTAGTGAAATCCAGTTTTTAAAATTATTTAATAAAGAAGAAAGCAAAAATCACCACTTGACAGATTTACCTGGAAAGTTTATTAGGGGTTGAATACCATGCAGTCATTTCTGAATGCTTGTTTAAATTACAGCTAAATATTTGCAATATTCCTTTATTTTCTTTAAACCACCTCATGTATGTTGTCCCATGGCCTTCTTTTCTGGTAGGGTCAGCTCATGAATAATCTACACCTTTCCTGACAGTGTCTTGTACAAATCTGAGATTTACCCACTATGGCAGCAGAAGTCAATTCAATTTGTTCCAGAATAAAAAACAAACAGTGATTTATGAGTCCTGAACATTCATGAGAGCTAGGGATGGAGGGCACAGTTCTCTGATGCCTACATTTCCCCATATTGCTGAGTTTCTAATTCACTTCTGTGAACAGAAATCAAATGGATAACACAGATATCAACAGCAGCTATCTGGCTCCTGCATGTTTACATGAGCTAGTCATTAAACAATTTATTGCATGTAATCAATAATGATTGGTGGATTTTCTGATCATTCACAAGTGGAAATGGTGACTAAATAAATTAAAGTACAGCTGAAGAGACACCATCAGTCCTTAGATTCACCACTGAGAAAATTATTTTTAGCTGTTAGAGTGGTCGGACAATTGCCTTCCCTCTCTCTCAGTATGTTCCATTTCCCAGTGCTCCTGGTCCATCCAACTTCATTCATAACACAGATTTTCCTCTCCTAGCACTGGTTACAGAAAACTGTACAAAGCAACCAGTGACACAAAACCAGTTCATGCTCAGGCCAGGCCTTTTGGTCTCCAGGCAGGCCAGGTTACCCACTGCACACTGATTTCCAGGGGTAAGGCCTCTCTTGGTTTCATGCAGGTTTCACAGCCCTGTTGCCCACAGTTTTGTTTGTCCTCACTGGAAACATACGCCCTGATGAGTGGTCACTGTCTCCACTCAATGCAGAGCACACAAAAGCACTGCTGCAGCTCTTCAGGAGCTTCATGTCCCTCTGCCCTGACAAAACTAAAACAAAACTGAAGGCTATTGTACACATGGGAAAAAGAATTTTAGTGAAGCTAGACTGGGTATCCAAAGGGGACACAACATGCTTAGCACACTTCAACCCACCCATTTATGTAAAGGAGTCATTTAAGGAACAAAAGCTTTTCAAAATCTACCATGTCCACTTACCTGTTGGTCACTTTGATCAGATATGGGGCTGTGTACTCTGCAATGCTGCCAGTGCCACTATATTCCCCCATGTCTCTATCTTCCTCCTCCTGGAAAACAGTCTTCTGCACCTTGTGCTGCTTGGTGATGTTCCTTGGTAAGATGGGCTGGTATCCATCCTCTAAAGCCAGGTTATAGGCATCCAGCTCAACAGATACAGAACGGATGGAACGATTCCGGACATAGCTTGGTTTGAATTCTGCATGGAAAAAATGAAAGGGGCAGAAACAGCCTGTTACAATTTGCTCCTCTTTGTGGTTCTTGGAAGGAAAAACCCCAGCCCATACTGTGCTGTTTGGAATTAGCTGGATGACAGTGTTTGTTGCAGTTGTCCTGTGAGCTGCTGCTCCTTGACTTTGGCATGGGGTGGGTGGATGGATACCTCAGGGCATGAGAGGGTAGGTACAAGGCAGGCACAAAAGAATGGCAAAGGGGAAAGAAAATGGTCCAGTCCAGCACCAGTGAGAACAAATAGCTCGTTCAAATGGATGCTTGCTCTTCCTCCATGATCACCAGATGGCAGTCACACCACAGGCACTAACTGTAAAAGTCATGTCAGGCCACCAGTCACCCTCAGGGACCAGTTCCCCAGCCTTTTCTGCTGCTCACCATACAATCCTGCCCTGCTAGGATTCCTGCAACACTTTCTTGAAGTTGTCCCAGTATTCCCAGTGCTTAGCCTGAGCCTTTTCCCAGTTACATGTTTATTCTTCAAGGCTAGATCCTTGAGTTTTCGGAAGGGATTAATACCTGAATTTTTACTTTAATCCACATGGAATTATTTTCTTTACAATTCTTTTCCTGACATGCAGCCCAGAGACTCAGTTTCTCTGTGAAGCACCACCCTCCAGTGCTATGTACTCCCTCAAACTTTGCTTCTGCATTTGCAGCTCAAAAGCAAAATGAAACATTTGTTATGAATTGCCACTGTGCAGTACGATATTCTCATTGACCTTTTCCCTATTACTATTTTCCAAAGTTCTCTGTTCCAGCCCAAATCCCCAGAACTCCTCTTCTGTTTGCTCTGGAACGGCACAAAGAGAACCTGGTTATGAAATCTCTATCTCTATTTAAACTCTCCCACTTGATCGAGTCTGACCATATTTCCTGCTCACCACCAGTGACTGCTGAGAGTCACTCACTAGGCACAATCATCTCATTCCTTGAGGAAAAAAGTACAACCTAGGTACCACAGACTCTCTTGTGCTCCCTGTCCTAGGGGAGCCTCAGGCTTTACTCTGTATATGAGGCTTGGAGTTACCACAGATATTACTAGAAACAACTGATTCCCTTGGATCCTTTGGTCTCTTCTCATTTAAAGAGACTGAAACACCCAGCACATCTCATGAGATGAGACTTCCCTCTGCAATCTGACAAAGGGAAAATTCAACCAATCTGCCAGATGAGAAGACCGATCCTTCTTGCAATCCCAAGCTCCACAGAAGGCCAGTTTCCACAACGAGATAGTCTCCCCAGCGAAATAAGAGGGGGGAAAGAAAATACGGAACCGGAGGTCAAACAACCAAAATTGACAAAGAACTACCTCAACTGTCATGCTCTGGTATTAATGCAGAAGGACATTTTTCAATAAGCCTTACATTCATTTCAGATAGACTGCACAGTCTCAAAAGCCATTCTGCAGACTGGGGGAAGAAGAACAAACATCTCCTCCCACCTGAAACTGGGCCAAGCATGGTATTTTTGTCAGTGCCACACACAGAAAGCAGAATACCAGCTGGATTGTCTGGCTTTGCACTTTTCCATGCATAGTTCAAAGTTTACTGATGATATTAAGCCAGGTGAGTCCCTGCTGAAGGGATAAAAATAGCCACAAAAGACCACCCATATTTCAGGCACCCATTCAGGAAATGTTTGAATAAATGAGAAGGAAAGTCCCATCTTTTCCAAGGTAGGAGGAAGCTCGAGAAAGCTTCACCCTACCAATAAGATTCAAAGTATAAACTCCCATATCTTAGATCATTCCCTCATTTTATCTTCTTCAGTTCAGCCAGCTAACAATTCATTTTCCTCCCAAGTCTAACATGCCAATCCAGCATGCTGGACCTCAGTAGATAGCCCCAGGGAATCATCACCTGCATGTCCCTAAACATCCAGGAGCCAGGTTACTCCTCTCTTTGCAGCCAAACAAACAAAGCCTCAGCACTAATTGGTGTGGAGTGAGTCAGCTCATAAAAGACTGCTTGTATTGCTTTATCCTAACATGCTACCCACAGTGCTGACTCAGTGCTGTGATTAGTACCAAACTCTGAAGTGGTTAAAATATTTAATAAGATCAATATTCATTTGTACTAATGCGCTCACATCTGCTAAGGGCACTGCAGGCATAAACACTAATGTTTAATTACTTACTAGTCAATTCTCCCCCGGGTTTTACTCTCCAATCTATTTACCCCTGTACACAGCCTACTAACAGTCAATCCAGGGCTGTTAAATATTTGGCCAAAAACATCTATGCTCCCTTCTTCAGGTTACTGAAGTGTGTCTTTGGTAAGCTCTCTGAACCTGATGCCTCTCTTCCTCAACTACTACAGAAACCAGCTGTCTTACAGTATTGCTAAGAAGTTGCAACCTCAGAACTGAGTTGCGAAGGGACTCAAAACCAAATGGAGTCCAGAGGAATTTAAGCCAAGAAAGCCAACTGCTTTCAGAGTCCCACTCAACCAGCTGGTGTTGCACCATTTGCCCAGCATTTTGTCAGTTTGTCTTCACTGGAACCTGAAAGGAACGAACAAAGTTTTCCACTAATATCTATGTATTTTGCATTTGGTAGACAAAAGAGCTTTCTTTTGTTTGTTTGTTTTGTTAACACAAAATAAAACTGGGCACTTTAAACACATTTTAAAAAAATACCTCTACTGTCTAGAAATATGGATAAAGTTTAGAGGTACTTTCTTGTATCCCATTCTCACAACTGCCATTAAAAATCATACTTCAAATGCATCATTTGTAAAGTAACGGTTTTGGGTTTTTTTTAGTAACAAAGAATGTTATTAAAAATGTCATTTTGATCCAGCATTCAGACCACCTCAAAAGTAAAATGAATGTCAGGAAAATTTGAATAAAAATGCAGTAGCCTCTTTGTACACACTTCTGTTTCTTTACTATTCAGTGTGGCCTATCATCCATTTCCTACATGCAGCTTAAGAATTTCTTTAATCACTTATGCTCATTCATCACAGGAGGAAGAGATCAAATCCACAGCAACAAAAGCATAATAGGCCACAATACAGCCAAAGATTTTGAGAGCCCATTATTTACTTTAAACTTTCTACCTACTGCAAAGCTCTTTCTTATAACAATAAGAGCATACTAAAGAAATAGAGAGGCCAAAAATGCAAATATTCCAGACACCTAAACTCAGACATACCAAATATTAATGTTTATGGGTTTCTGGCACTTGAGTGCTTTGCAGTCAAGTTATGTATTTTTACATTGTCCAAACAGCACTTACAAGACACAGCCCTGTTGCAAAACAGACCTTACTCAATTTAAGCAAACACAGTTGCCTGCTAAACGCACTGGTGCACCTGAAAATGCATTCTAGACCATGCCTACACTAGAAGCAATTATTTTATCAAAACGTCTGGTGCTCCAGCCCTTGTACCAGCAATTTAGTCTGTTTTTTTAGACCATCTGTTCTCACTACATATAACTGGTTTCAATCTTTCTGAAAGACCAATCCTTAAACCCTATTAGGGTTTACAGCGTGCCTGATCCACCCTAGATGCAGGGCATCCATTCTGCTTTGCTGCAAATGAGTGCAGATTGGAATCCAACAAAATTACTTCTTGCAAATCTATCTCTGTTGTGCACAACAGATAGGAGTGACCAGGGCATTTCCTTCAAATCTCTGCCATTGCTTGGAACTACTGCATTAATGTGGACGTGACCCTCAGTCCAGTTACAAACTTCTGGTTTCTGTTTGGCAGTGGTTCAAACTAATGAATATCATTTACTAGCATTTAAGCAGGGCTGCAATGTAATCTCATGCACTCATCAAATTCTGAGTGGCAGACCCCAAAGGTCCCCTAACAATTATGCAACCCAGAACAGACTACACTTTATCCCAAGTCTCACAGAACAGGTCATAAAAACCCAAATACACATCATGAGTATCCAGGTCACTCTCTTAATTAGCCACAGTCCAGTGAGACAGCTTTCCACGTAAGCTGTTTGGAAAAACCTTGATGTGTTACCTTGACTCGTAGTGCTTTGAGCTCACTTGCATTTGGTGTGTGCTTTATTAGATAAGTGCGTGTAGAAGAATAGCCAACACCAAATGAAAAGGTCTCTGTCAATAGGTTCAAGCTAACCTCTTCCCTGTAGAGCACACCCTGGACATGGGAAGAGGGAAAAACAAAGCGTATGTGGAGGCAAATACTTCACTTTAGACACAAGCAATGGCAATGTGATTGTCAGGATTCTATTTTATGTTGCTGAAGTTTATGCCTTAAGATTCAGTGAGGCTAATGAGTTGAAGGCTATAGTGTGAACTCTGTCTCTTCTCAGCAGAACACAGGGAAAAAGCACCATTCTGATCCCTCTGTGAGAGGGACCAAGTTTCACTTTTTTTACCTCAACTTCCTACGTAAGTAAACTAAAAGTAAGTATACACTTAACCACCTCCTTTGGATGTTGTGAAAATTAGTTAATGTTTAGTTAATGAGAAGTACTTAAGTAAGTGTTAAGTATTATCAGATAGCATTATGTTGCCCTCACTTAAATTGTTTTCCTATCCTCATTAAGTACCTTCCATCTACTTGCTGTTGACTCCCCATGACTTAACTTCTTCCTGTGACTTAATTTGCTTAGTAACTACTAATCAGCTTGCAAGATAAATATAATGGGAGAAAAATAAATTTAAACTCTGTGTCTCAAGTTTGTGCCATTATACAGAAAGACTAATCTGCCAAATAATTAAGGCTCTGTATTTGTGGAGTGAGATGAAAGAAACATTACAGGTAACTAATAATTCTGTGTTGCCACTTACCTCGAATCTATTATACACTATATACTTCAAATATAGATATTAGTCTGACTAAGGTTTAACAGAGTCATTTTTTAAAATGGGCTTTCTGAAAAAGCACTAATCTGTGCCAAGGAAACCAGAAACAGTCATCCCTTTTGGCTGTTATCTCTGATTAAAAGTCAGCGTTGTCTCTGCTGACTGAGCAGAAGAAAAGGATGTTAGAAGCAAGCAGCTTCTGTAATGAAGTATACACATCCTTATTAAAAATAAATTACTGAAGTAATAGCTCCAAGCATTGCAGGAGCTACTGAAAACTGGAGTATTTGTTGTAGAACACCGTTCGTGTTCCATGGTCTATGTAACTGTGCAATTTGCCTTTTCAGCATGGGCACGACATTTCCCAAAACTAAACATTCTTCCTACAGACAGATATTCTCAAATCTCATTGTCCGATAGGAGACATGCTGTTTCATAGTTGAGATACAGGAATGTATATGCTAACACAGCTCAGTGCCTGTGACAGTCAAGACAATGACGTGAGTTAACAAACAACAGCTTTCTAAGGCAGAGAGAGAAGATGCAGTGGATTTGCTTACTTTTCTTGGAGAAGAGTTTCTTTCTCTGTCTGAGGGGGCTCAGCTTGTATTCATTCTCTTCACAATTGCAGTCTTCACTATTCCTATTGTAATACTTGGGCAAAATATTGGAGGGGCCTTTGCTGTTGCTTGCAGCTGCCAAGTTTGCCATTCCCTTGCACTTGTGCAGCTTGAGTTTTCCACTGGCATCTTCCACACACTGCCATTTCTGGAAGAAAAATATGGTCATTAAAAATCTGTCCCAACTGTGGTCTGCTTAATGGCCAGCTCCAGCAATTTATCAGATATTCCTTATAGTAAAATGGGGCTCATCTATCACCTGTTATCCAGTCAGATTTTTGTAATCTTCCACTTTTAGACAAATCAGCAAGTCTTTGGAACACCATTGCATCAGTTTCTGATTTTGCCACTTGGAGGCAGAGCAATTGAAATTTCTTTAAAAAATCAATACTACAGCTAAAAACATGCAGGTGGCAAGTGACAACTTTCAGAAGCATAAGTGTGGCATACACCAAGGACATTCAAGCTGTATCCTAATCCTGAGAGTCTTATTATTAACTCTCAGCGCAGTGGGACCAAAACCTTCCAACTTTATGGAAACCCTCCAGATAGAATCATAAACTAGTTTGGGTTGGAAGGGACTTTAAAGACAATCTTCTTCCAAGCCCTGCCATGTGCAGGGACACCTTCCACCAGATCAGGTTGTTCAGAGCTCCAGCCAGCCTGTCCTTGAACACGTCCAGGGATGAACACAGGACATTTTCCAGGATTCCTCTACAAAAGCGCCTGTTTCTCTTCAATGATCTTTCAAAGAGTCAGGTCAGCTGGAAGTCCTTCACTGCACAAGTTTATCTCCATCTTGAGTGGTTCTCATAATAGCTTTTTTCCATTCAACACCCTTGAGCTTGACTTGTAATGATGAGCTGCACTGGATGTCTCTGAGGTGAGAAACGCCTTCCTATTGCACTCAAACAAGAGAAAATACTGTCCCTGATCTCCAATTCACTCTGATACTCAAAATCTGAAGTAAATTGCTCACAGTTCCTTTGTGCTGCTGTCAGAGCTGTACCAAGGGCAAGGGAGTTTAGCTGCCTTCAACTTGGCAAAGAAGATCTACCCACTTCCCAGGTACATCACAAAATTATTTCACCTACTCATTGATTTATTAACACTTTACTAGCTACAGAGGCTTAGAGACTGATTAAAAACCCCTTACAGTAGCAGTTGCTACTGCTATAAAAAAGCTTTCTCAGAAACACTCAGCTTCTTGTTGATCTTGAGAAGAGTTCCTCCATTACAAAATCCTGTAAAAGCCTGTGCCTCCAGGACTCACTGGAATATTGAAAATTCTCCAAATAAAAGAACAGAAATAAAAACAGCATCATCTTCCAGGGAAGACGATATTTTACAGCACCCTGAAGCTCTACAGGAGAGACTCAGCCACATCAGTTTGCACAGCAAGGTGTGCAAAGGCTGGGACAACAAAGCCTGTATTTTCCATAGACATTTACTCCGGGGTTTGCAGGACGGCAAAGTATGAAAACATGATCACTGTGCTTTTTTTTATGATCAGACTTCAATAGGAGTCAAAAATGGAGTGGCCAGTTACAGCGCCTATTTACCTATCACCGTGGCAGAACCTCTCATTTAAAATCATCCATTCTTTGGCGTGCCCATTTATTTCCTCAGACACCTGGATGCCAAGTGTCCTGAGCTGGATCTGTGTTCAGCCTCCTGTACAGCCCAAGCCTTGCTCTGATGCAGATAAACCCAGCTTGACTTACAGCACAATGAATGAGGGAATCAAGGACAGATACTGACAACAGGACCTTTGCGTGACTATCTTATCTGTAAAGCAGTACATATTTACCTAGATGCAGTAAAGAATTAACATCTGAAGAGCAAATTGCTCTCTTACTTTTATAAATGCCTAACACTGATTGATGTACATACAGACTGAGGTTTGAACTAAAAGTTACTTTACTAGAATAAGCAATGCTTTCTTTTACAACTAAAAGATGTAAAAATGTTTGTTGCTGATTCCCATTTCATCTGAACATTATTTTTGAAAATATACAAACAAACTGTATTTGTTGCTCAGTAGAGCTCTATGCTCTAAGTACATTTCAATATATGAAAAATTAAGTCTCAACAGAGGGCAAGTTCAATGCCATGATGAGAATTACTGCAAGTACTCTGATGTGTGACCAAAAAATATTTTTTCTCTATTTCTTTTATCTCGTCATGAGATTCATGCTCATTTTTCCCCTCCAGGTGAACTGGAAAAAATCCTTTCATTTTTGATGCAGCTGTATGCTACAGTGAAAACATCTCAAAGACTTTGCTGAAGGGCACATGGTATGCATTAACAGGCCCCACTGGTGAATGACTGCAGTGCACAGCTCCATAAATTACATTAGAAGCAAACAGTGAACACATGGCTGGTGGGGGAAGGGGAGTGGAGAGCAGGAGAAGGAAAGTCACAAGCCTTTATTTTTTTCCCCAGAACAGATATGGGCATGTGTGTGAATATGTCTGGGATTCAACAGCTTATCCTTGGTCTGCTTGTAGGTCCAAGGTTCTGCAAATTCTTTAGGTTGATATCATGGCTCTATCAGCTGCAGTCATTTCCATAGGATGCTTCCAAACAGGGGAAAAAGGCAGGAATTGCAGGAAAAATGTGAAAACCTCTGCTTAACCATTAAAAAGCTTTAAACACTGTTAATTCTGGCCTTTTAAATTGCTTTCTAGTGCACAGCATACCACCTACTCTGTGGAGAAACACCTGGGGGTCGTGGTGGACAGTAAGTCGTCCACGAGTCAGCAGCATGTCTTGGGGGCCAGGAGTGCCAGTGGTGTCCTGGAGTGTGCTGTCAGTTCCCTGAGCTGATCCTGCCCCTCTGCTGAGCCCCAGTGAGGCCACCTGGAGTGCTGCATCCAGTGCTGGGCTCCTCAGAGCAAGAGGACCATGAGGCTGCCGGGGCAGCTCCAGCAGAGGCTGTGGAGATGAAGGGCTGAGCACGTCCCTGCCAAGGGAAGGCTGAGGGGCAGCTGGGGCTGCTCAGGGGGGCTCAGCCCCGGCTGTGGGGCTGGGCAGGGGGGCTCAGGGGACAGAGCTGGCTCTGCTGCTGCTGCCAGCACGACAACAGGCAGTGGGCAGCTCCACTTCAGTATGAGGAAGAACTTCTTTACAGTGCAGACGACTGAACACTGGAACCAAGTGCCCAGACAGGGTGTGGAGAATAGCCCTGGAGAGGCTCCAGAAATATCTGGACACAGTTCTGCATGTGCTCTAGAATGGCCCTGCCTGAGCAGGGAGGTTGGAAGAGATCACCTACGCATTCCTTTCCAACCATTATGCAATTCTGCCATCATGCCTGGGGAAAACCCTGAAAGCAGCTAAAATATTTTTAAAGAGATAATTACTTAAATAATTAAATCTCTATATGAATAACTTCAGAGTGCCTCAGAGGTACTTTGGCTCACAGATAGACATGATAACCATTGAGCAGCAAAACATAATTATTCTTCTCTTGTGAAAAACTGCCATATAAAATGATACTTTTAATGCCATTTAAAGGCAATTTCTACTTGCATCACATTTACATGTAAATAAAGCTTTGAAAATAAAATGTATTTGAAAAGGAAATAATATGAAATTAGGCAACTATTTCTCTTCATGAGTTAGGAGCATTATTGTACAATGCCAGGTCCTGCTAAGAAAAAAATTCTATCTTTTAATTTTGGGAGTTTTTTCATGTACAGCATAGAGTCCCTACAGCAATCATCACTGCTGCAGGTACTGCACGTTTATCAAACGTGCACAAAAATGGCAACTTCTCTTGTTAGGATACTGTGGGAGTGCTGGAAACACTCTACAGAGCAGCGCTGGTATCATAATTGGCTTCCACAAAAGCACATTAATGCAGGCTACCAGAGAAAGTGGGTCAGCTTCCACTCACCCGCCAGCTTAGAATGAAAGGCCAAACTACACTGAAAAGAAAAAATTTGTGTGGAAGCCATTAGGTACTAGGATAAACAAATTTTTTTTCATTTATTTAGTTATTTTATGTGGGAAGAGCTCATCCCTTTTAAATTCTTGAATATAAATGCTGAGCTGCTCTTTCATCTGATTCTACAATCATCCTTTGTTGGCTGCAAAGCCAACACACACCAAAACCTAGTAACTGAAAAAGAAAACACGGAGGAACACAGATTCCCATTGCTCTGAGAAGAATTGACACACATTAGTGATGCCAAAAAAAAAATCCACATGGTGGACTGTGAAACAAGGTTTTAGACACCATGAATTACCTCATCTCCATGATCTTGGTACTCTCTTATCAAAATGATATAGGTTAAGGAGGGTGAGAGTGATTTGCAAAAATAATTTTGCTGCAATAGACCTGTATTCACAAGCTTGCATGCTCACAAAGTAGAATTTCAAATTCTCCATCTCATATTCAAAGCTTTATTTACCTCTCCTTTAAGCTCTGTCCTTGTCTCTTGTCCTTCACTCCCCTTCTGAGTCTTTGTTCTCCATTTGTGCTTCTTGTCTCCTGCTCACACTTCTGATTCCCTGGGACTGCTCAGATTTCTCTGTGCATGTAATAGCAGGTCCCCAAAACTTGTTTAAGTCAAAAGAAAGAGCCCCAATGACTTCAGCAAGCTTTCAAGTAATTCTGACCCAGACAGGTATTTATCTTTGCATCAGGATATGAAAATTCCCTTTTTTTACTGAACACTCCAAGTACTGTTAAATAGAGTGTCCTGCAGGATCAGACAACATCTGCTAAACAACCACTGCATATGCATGACATCAACTCCCCAAGATGGTGGTATGTTACCAGCTTGGGCTCATTCTCCTCACTGTGCAGAGCTGTGAGCCAGCAAACAGACAGCACCCATTTGTCATTTGAGAAGTTAAGTCTTCCTTCACTCTAAAGAGATTTTTGGGTGCACCCAAATTTAGACACAATTTATCCTCAAATAAGCACATTCATCTCCCAGTATTCCTATTGTTTAGACAGACTACCAGGACATATTCTCTAGAGTAGGGGTTAGATGGATTGAGACTCCCTTGAGAGCCCTTCACAGATTTTAATTGACTTAATTGTTTGGCAATTTTTCCTGATGTCCAAGGTAAATTTCTTTTTTGCTCAATTTCATCCTATCACTTCCTATTATGCCTGACCAAACTGCTCAAAACAGTTCTTCTCTCTGTCTCCTGACACTGAGGATGCAGCACAAGCATCTCTTACTAGCATCTGTGTGCTTCAGAATTTATTGGCAATTTTGACTGTGGAGTTGACATTTTCTACTTCTCTTGAAGTGAAAATAGTGATGGAAAAAAAGGCTGTATTTCCCCATACTGGGCAATGCTTTAGTAGGAACAATAACTTTTCCTCCAGTTCCTCAAATAACATTGCAAATTCATAAAACAATAGCTTGCTCCCATTCAGCTAAAATTTCAGCTCAAGACTTCTGACGACAATAAACTACTGCATATAGCATTCCTTTAGGTTTGGTATTTTTACAAAGAAGAGGACATTATAATTGCTCTGTATATTAAATCTGACATAGAAGCCACAGGAGGAAAAGAACATCTGGAAAACTCTTATACATATAGATTAGATCCAAATACCTAAAGAACAATGGACTCATTTCACAGGTGCACTGAACTACATGACCAGTAGAGCCAGAAGTATGGAGTCCGGCCTTGGATAGTACAAAAATGAACTAGTGCAGCCTAAGTGACACATTACTGACTATAGCTTGGTAAGTCATTCACATCCTGTCTGCCAGAATAGTTATTTCCACAGACCAAGTTATCCTGCCATCCCTCTGGGCTGCCAGGATAGGAGGTAATGCCAGTGTGATAACACACATCAGCATGTGGACCCATTTACCTTCGCCCCTTTGGCCACAGAATGAGCTACAGTCCTTTGAAAGGGCTTCTCTCACCCATACCTGCATGAGAGAGCAATGAAACAGAGTCAATTCTGCCAAGAGTGGTGAATTCTCTGGAGATAGCTGTGCTTTGCCTTTGCACTGCTCTGGTAAATGTACAAATTCCTCTCCTGTGCATGTCAAGACCATGTATTGATACTACCCTAATTTTTTTTCCGGTTAATTTCTCCTGTGTAACTTGTATCTGAAGTGAACATATTGTCATATCTGCCCATAACAGTTATGCAACAAGGGAAATGACACACAATCCATGAGCTTTATGCCCATATACACACACTCTACCCCCAGTCATAACCTACATGTGTTTTCCCAGTGTGTTTTTGTTAAGAGGAGGGATATATTGAGTTAAGAGAATTTTAGTTTCCCATCACTTTATGTAATTCCAAGTAATATCAACAAAATGAATTAAAGAGAAAATTCAAAGCAAAGCAAACTGTATGTATTTGAAAAAGGCAAATCTGTTATGTGCATTGTAGATTCTCATCACTAATGAATCCCAAACCACACCCTCTTTGGGAAATAAAACATTAAAACAGCCTAGGTGGTTTTCTTAATGGTAGTCAGGAATCAATACAGAACACTCGAATCAGCAATTTCCTGACTGACAGTCAATCTCATAAATGCTGAAATAAGCTTTGAGCAAAGGCCACAGAAGGAGCCATTTGATTTATGCACTGGCATTGATGATGAGGTGAAGGACAGTGACACAGTGAAGGTGTTGAGCTTAGCCCAATTACAACTGCTTACTTGCAGTAAGGGCTAACAATGCCCTACCTGGCCAAGCTGTTCACAAGCTGTTTGATATTCAGCTCGCTGACAGAGGTCTTTCACACGCTGGTATTTGGGTAGAAAGTTTTCTTCTTGGGCATCTACCTTCTCATTCTCCCTTTTATGCAGCAGTTTACTGGAAAAGAAAAGAAATATTCTTAGGTTAATATTAACTCCAACATACATATCCAGTTAGCTGGAAAGACACAGAGAAGTAGTTATTTTCCAAGTCCATAGCATCTCTGGTAGCCAAAACTTAATAGTCCATTTAGCCTGTCCAAAACTAGCATTTAGCCTGTCCAAAAACACACAAGTTATTTGTGTCCTGCTCTCAGAGTGCACACAGTAACATATAAAATTAAGACACTGTGTCACATGTCTGAGTGACAGACAGGGACAACTGTCAATACAGAGAGACCACATCACATTCTACCGAGCTGCACTTTGCAAACCCCTCATGCCCCCATTCATGTATTAAGGCAGGGGCAGAGGGAATGGCAGCAGATGAAGATGCAGAGAGGAAGGGTTTGCTCATAATCCCATGATACAAGCAGAAGAGTGGGGAACAGCAGCTGAAAGCAAAATGGGATGCCTTCCCCTCTCTCAATCCAAGAGAATTCCCCTTCCCCCACCACAAGAGCATATTTATGCAGGTTGTGGGCAGAGGCCATCCATTCCCTCCCAATCACACAATCACTGCCATTAGGCATACTGCAGCCTGTCCCTGCTGGCACAGCTAAATGGCTTTAGACTGCAGCAGAGTGTTGCTTTGGCTTCAGCTATTCAATATCTTTCCATTTAAAAGGACTGAGCTTTGTGATTAACACTTTCCTTACCCTCTTTCCACTAGGAATGAGTCTCTCCACACCTTCATCTTTTTCTTTAAGTGAAACCTAGGAGGAAATGAGGAGAGGAAGACAATTTCTGCAAAACCAGCAACCAAATTATGGCTCAGTTTTCTCTCCCACCCCTAAGACCAACAAGAAACATGCTATGTAACTGCACAAGAGGACATCCAGCTCTATGAAACAGGGACGTATGTCTCTCCACTGAATACCACATATTTTTTCCACAGGAACAAAATCCACAACAGGTTTAACAAAGAATGATTTCTTCAACATAAGCATGTTTAAGGCACAAGGGATAAACTGAATTTTCCTTGTTCACAAAGGATCACAAATTAAATCAGGATTTCCTGACTCAAATTTGGGCTCTTACCCTGCACCTACCCAAAAAGTATCCTACTCTAAAGCAGCTGCTCAATTCCCCCTTTCCCTCCACCCAGCTACTTGTAAAGCAAATACTTCTTCCCTTTTTCTTCTGATTTTCTCTTGCAAGCATTCTCTAGCAAGTCCAATTCTCTTCCTCAGCAGTTTTCCAATGAAAGTACTGATGGAAAGTCTTAAATAAAAACTGCAGGTTTTAGTGCTAGCCTGCCTTTATATTACAGTTTGATACACAACCAACACCTTCAATTATTTTACTATTTATTCAATATAAAATGCTTTGCTACAAATGATGCCACAAAGACATATAAGTCTATAACTTATATACCTAAAGACCTTCCTGTGTAGTCCTCTCACTTCTACATTTAGTATATACATACAGATGCCATGTATGCTATATGTTCAGAATATGAACATGCCAAAATGAAAATAAATAACCAAAGTGAATTGTTTATGCCAAACAGTCTTCAGACTCTCCAGTGAACAATGTACTCCGATAGACGGTGATTGTATTCTCCTTTCCTTTAAATTTTCTACATGCTGCTGAATACTTGTTCAGTCTCTTGTACAAACACGTGCATGTTTTCCTGCAACATTTCCATTTCTTACCTATTTACTGGTCTCTCAGAATCCAGCAGCTTTAGAATGGATTTACCATCCATATCAGACGGAATATCCAATCCAGCAATATCTAGAATTGTGGGTGCGAGATCAATATTTAACACAATGTGAGGATTCCTGAAAAAAAAGTAGGACAAAAGAGTTCGAAGTCTATACAGTAACACTAGGCAACTCCAGCTTTTATGGATAACTGGGTGTAAAGATCCTTGAACTACAGTAGACACAATGTGGCTGGTCTCTAGCATGTTGCAGAGGCACCGGCTCAGTCACTTGGGCTATGTTTGCATTGACTCTCCAGGAAGGCAAAAAACTGCAGTCAAAGGAAAAGGAGGCAGGTTTTTAGAAGGCTATTCCAGCTCGTTTGAAATTCTGGGCTGCTGCAGACAACACTCTTTCAGTGCTGACGTAATATGTTTAACCCCAAGTAAGGAATCCCTCCCTGCTCTTTAGAGAATATTGGTTTTTTTCACATGCAGGACTGCTGAAAATAAATCAGAAACACAGTGCAAAATCTACAGAATTTAACATTTTTCTGCCTTCAGATAATGTGAATCAGTGAATTTAAACAGCATATGGAATGAGATGCTTTTAATAACTATTTGCTGTCACATTACACACGAGATCCATCCCTCTGGGGTAAAGAAAAAAATCATTGTGGAAGATTGTGTGTGTTCATTATGCTAGAACATGCACACTGATATAAATATTGGGCAGCAATTTATGGCACTCTGTCCAAAATCATTACCTAAGTGCAAATATTTCCCATCTGAAGTAATTGCTTACAAAGTGTATTTACTTAATTTTTTAGCAGATCAAAGCTACCGTTTTAATTAACAGTTATACTCTGCATGCTTGTGTGCATCCAGCAAACAGCTCTAACCATGTAGTCTCAAAGAATGAGCACAAAAGAATATTTTGTGGATGAGACTGTATGAACTGGTCTTTATAAACTGAAACAAATTACTCCAATCTTCAGCAATAATTATCTACATTATACAGTATAATTTTAAATTTAAAGTGACAGTTACGTGTATAATTTGCACTCCTCAAAAGAATGCATCTCCTAGATTGGACAAATTCAAAGTGATCTTTCAACTATATCCACAAAATTTATAAACTATCAAAAAACTATATCCACAAATATTTTTCTGCCAAAGATAAGCAGGATGGGCAGAACTTGTGCCTTCATTTGGCTGCAGGTCAATACAATTGGAGATGTGAACATGACATTTTCAGGACACAACACACGCAAAAGCAAAGAACTTACAAGGACCCAGCCTCCACATTTGGTCCTCGGACATAGAAAGGAACTCTGATATCAAACTCATATGGCATGGACTTCCCTTTCACCAGCCCAAACTGCCCAATATGATAGCCATGGTCTGCTGTGTATATTAGATATGTATTTTCCAGTTCGCCCATTTCAGCCAACATATTGTAAATCTGAAAAAAAGGCAAAACAAAATACGAAATTTATTCCACTGAGTAGCTCTACATGTGGAATGCTGGATATCACTTTCTACCTATGTGTAACATACAAATAACAGCTAAGGATGGCACTGAGTTATCACAATAATACATAATCACAACTTAATTTTACTAACTGAATATTGTTGCTATTACAATATAAATTTCTGTTTTAACGAAAAACACATTAGCATGCTATTTCAAAAATGTCTGGGTTCAGTATTTTGCATGAGAGCTGTCAAGACAATACTAAATACATACAGTAACTGAGATAAAAGCTTCAAGGTGTCATTTTGGAATTTTCTCTCCGCTTTTATCTTTTCCTTGCAGCAAGTGGTCTTAATAAAATGACAGCCCTTTGAATCTCACACATATTCAGGCAGCACTCAACAACCTTGCCTTCAGACAAATGACTCCCGATTATGCAGAATATTTGCAAAATATCTTCCAGATAAAAATCCCTCAGTCATACTCTCACTATGGAGAATTATGAGGAGATTAAAATGTGAATGCTTCTACAGATTTACATAAGAAACTACATTAAATGTACCAACTTGAGCATCAAAGATCAATTTTTATGTGACATTTTCCCTTGAGAAAGGTGAGAAGGTGGTGGGATACCACCAAAGTGGTGACTCACACAAGTGCAAAACATCAGCACAGGAGAAAAACTATGGTTGTGTTGGTTTGGGAATTTATTCAGGTTGTTTTGTTTGCTGGCTTGGCTTTTCTCAGTTTTTGTTTTGGAGTTTGTTTTTTTTTGTGGGGGGGGGGTTTGTTTCTTTTTTGGGGGGATTGTTCTTTTTTTGCTTTGCTTTTATTGAGTGTGAGAGGTTTTTTGTTGTTATTTCTTTTTAAATTTGAAAGCTTATTAACACATATAATTCAACAGAAAAAGATCAGGCTAACTTAGTAATTAGAATTAAAAACCAACCAAACTGATTTTGCCTGCAGTGAATCACCCAGAGTGAAACCCTTTTACTAAACAGAAAATCCAAATTGTGTAATAAAATCACTGATTTCCCCTAATGCTGGTATCTGATCCATCTAAACACTTTATTAACATGAATCAGAGATCACATTTGCCTGAATCAGTAATTATAAGACATCAGTAACAAGCTTGTGTGATGCCATCTAAGTAATCTCATTTTCGCCTTAGAGGACTCCTCTAATTTTATGTTCTACCTTTTTTGAATAAGAATGCCAAGAGATAAGCAGAAAAACTGCAACAACTTTAAATCTGCAAAACCATTCTTTTTCAGTATAGCTTTTAGTGAATCCAGACGTTTTGAGAAGACACATAGTTTGCAATAAGAAATCTTATATGATGTAGACAATTTTAAAAGTACCAATGTATTTATTTACTTCCTGTTTTTAACCTCTTGGGATGGGTTTACCCTGGGGGCATTCCAGTTAGGACTCCTGTATCATCCCTTTATGCTGCTGTTGTTTTTGTCTCTCAGAAGCTCAGCTTTACAGGACCAAAATACACACACATTTAGATAGTTATTTCCAGCAGGCTGAAGGATGACTTTTTCTTTATCAGAGGATGCATTTTTAGGATTTATGATACGTAGTTTTTCTGGCAATCCCTTTCTCTTCCCGTTTATCAGTAGTGGTTCTGTGGCAACAAGTCAGCTTGTTCACACCACCCAACTCAGGGTACCTGTCTTCAGGAGATGAGGAACCTTACACATTGAATAAAGAGACAAAATGACCAGAGGTGCAAGGATTAAACACTATTAAAAAACTGATCCAGTCCTCCTCCTCCTCCTTTCTCCTTATATGAAGGACAATGTGGAGCTTAACTCAAGAAACAAGCACCTGTTTAGCCAAAAACCAAAACCAAACAGAAGTGCCTATTAATCTCACCATCTCCATAGAGTCATCCACAGACATGAGTGTTTGAAGGCGCTTTCTCTGTAGCATGTTAGTGAACTCCATGTGTATGGGTTTCATGGGACCAGTATACCTCATTATCCAGTGCTTGTCTGGGTTTGGAGCATAATTATAACTGGGAGTGCTAAGGAAGAGAGAGAAAAAACACATTGTTTTAGCCAAGTAGAAAAAAGTCATAGTAATGAAAATTAATTTCTATTTGATCAACACTGTAGGAATTACTATCTGAGGTGCATGAGAAAATATTAGGATAACTTTTGAAATGTCTTCTACTTTCATGTTATGAAACACTGGAAAATGAAAGCCACTGGGAAGGAATAAAATCTATGAAAAGATTAAACAGACCTTATGTTTCCAGTGATTTTGGACTAACAAGTATACATGTCAAGGCCAAAAGACAGCCTCAGAACTCTCAACTCCACGAGTATGATCAGGATGAAGCATGTATTACAGAGCTCCTACTCCTGCAATTGCTTTGTTTTCACTCTGCGCACATTAGCACCAAATACTATGTCTTGTGCAAACTGTTTAAAAATAACTATAGAACTTGCTGTAAAGGTTCTACCATGTTTTTTAACAGTTTTTTGGAATTCAGCACAACTGGTTACTTGAATATTTTCACACCTATGCACCAGAGGAGCACAGGTACTCTGCCTACTAGTATCCAACTGCATGTGAGCAGCAGAAGTGGTCACACGCCAGGATTTTAAAGACCTGTGAAGGAAAGTGGGATGAGGAAATAGGGCTGTACTTCAAAGACTCATTCTAGCCACCAACTCCTTGGCCTGAAGTCCCTGCAAAATCCCAAGAACCTGTCTCAATGCCCCCCTGTAGTCTCACTGTTCCTTCAAATTCTCATAGTCCTGGGACATCAATAAAGTGATGAGGAAAAATATTGTCCATAGTTTCACACGGTTGGAAGTCCCAGCGATCACTTTTTCTATGCATAATTATATTACTTTAGTTTAGCTGAACCTAAATAAAAGATTTGTTTTACCACCATAATGTCACCTCTCTGCATCACCAACTCACTAAAAGCTATTATTAAAGCTTACATTTGCAAGAAATACTATTCTTACATACTACATTCCTTATTACTTCAGGTTGAAGACCATGTTTTACAATTTCTTCACATCATGGCTCAATCACATCATGTGCAGAGTCTAAACCATTAAAAATTACTTTTCCTGTGTAATTTGGTTAGGCTTCCTTTTTTCATTCAAAGCAGTATACTCGGTCTACACAAATGTGCAAGCCAAGAGAGTGACACAATAACACAAGAAAAGCATCAAATACTCATTTATTTACCTCTTAGCAGCACAGAATTTCCTGATAAATTCCTGTTTGGGAAATTCCTACGTTTGGTTTTGTACAGGCAATGGGAGCAACAAGGTAAGTTACTAAGCTAAAAAACAATGTAAGTTGAAACTTCTCATCGAAATACTGCATATTTAATGTATCTTTGAACATGACAGTCTTATGAGATTTAATATAAATATTAAACTAATAATCCGACAGCAAAATGTTTTATGCTGAAAGTGTCTATCAGATGCTATCTGGAAAATGTGCATAGGTGGCAAGGGGAGGCTTCTTCATAGAGGGAGGAAAGGGTTGGTGCCTTTTCTCTCTGTATTGTTAATAGTCTCTTGATTTTCAGAATGTTATTGTGGTTGAAATAATGACACTGCTTCTTTGAAAATGCTGACATTTATGGAAACTGTTGCTATGTGATGCCCAGGATGAATCAAAAGTGCTTTGCAAACTCCTTTTCTGCTTACTTCATGATTTCCTGACTGATTTGAAATCCAACCAAAGCCCACAATTTTCTCTGATTACTACAAATGCAACCCTTTAATCCTTAACAGATTTGTCTCTCTGGGAGAAATTTGTTCTCTTATGGGAAAATTTGTCTCTTATGGGAAAAAATACAAAATTTAACATTCCTAGAAGCTAACTGAGACAACTTAGAATTAACCTGAAGAGGAAGCCCCAGACAGATTACATTTGACCATTTGCTCTGTGAATAATTTTCAAAAAAGACAAGACTGCAGATACACATGGAAAGGAGCTCTACAGAATGAGATGGAAAGAGCCTGCAGTATAGGGCAGAATGGTCATACCAGCCAGAACACGGTACAGAATCAAGAGAACAGTAGCAGAAACTAGCCAAAGTACACACACAGCAGAGCTCAGAAGCAAAGCAGCACCCTGACTAAAGTCCATACCACTTGCCTTTAGCTAGCAACACCACACGATGCAGTCTGGACATCAGTAAATGCCACGCACTACCACCACACTCTCCCTTGGCTTTTCTGTTGCACAGAATCCACTCACAGACTTCACCAGTGCTGCCACAGGCAAAGGTGAGGGTGGCACCCCGTGGTAGTAAGCCATGCTTACCACGCCTTCTGCTTTGGAGAGCTCGGCAAAGGCTTTGCTCAGGGCACTGCTCACTGCTTTAGGGCAGTCTGGAACTGGTGCGCCTGCATTCTGATCCTGCCTTACAGTATCCACGTGACAAGGAAACAGCAAGGACGGCCTGCAACCCCTTACCATTGACAGATTTATCTGTCACTGAGATTCCTTGGAATTTGGGAACAAGGGGAAAAATGGAAAGTAGAGAACTAGTTTGCACCATTCCCTCACTAGGTACACGTTCTGCATTTTCACATTTACTCCTAAACCCAGGCCAATGAAAACTGTGGTAGATTACTATTATTATTATCATTATTATTGTTATTGTCATTATGCAGTGCTGGAAAAATTGTTGAGAAAACAACTGTCGATTTCTTTGTGTGAGATGTATATGAAGTCCTATTTTCTGTTCATATCCGAAAGAAAAACACAGCTCCTTAATTTACCAGGATAATTTCTTTTTTTTACAATCAAAATTTCTTTTCATAAAGTGATACTTCCTGTGTAATTGTTATCACTGTAGAAAAGTCATTTAAACGAAAAAAATGTGTAATTATTTTATAATTAGAAAGATAAATCTAATTAGTGTGAATGATAAAATTTAAAGTACTGGCAAAAAAAATAGATGTATATCATCTGTATTTTCCATTGCTTCAATTCTTCTACTCTTTCATTCAGCTAGGAAGCAAATTGCTAGAGAATATTGCATGGCAATTGTCTCTGAGATCGAAATGCCTTCCAAAGGAACCTAATAAAACTAAGGTCAAGACTGCATATAAGCCATGAGAAGCTGTTCATTGGGCATTTCTGTTATTTTCATTTCAAAGAAAATGAAAGAGCATTAGTTGGCAAACAAACAAGAAACATTTCACTGCTGTAGATCTGTGCCACAGATTCTCTTGGACACAGCAGAAAATATATAATATATTATATATAAGAGAAATAGATATATATATGTGTATATATAGCAGAAATATATAATTCTAAGTTACACAGCAACCAGACAATAGAACAAAATAAGCTTTTTCTCTCAGACTCTATTTTAAATAAAACAAAAAACTCAAATGGCTTTCACTGGACTTTGGACTAGGCCTGAGAAGCTTTGGCCACCAACTGACAATTATTTCCACAGTTCCCAGCTCTTCCACAAACCCAAATTAAAACAGAATTCCCCTTAAAAGGGAGGGGGAGGGGGCAACACACAGGAAGAAAGTTACAGATGTTGAACATCAAGGAAGGCATGAAGCCAGTAATTAGAACTGTAGGAATGTTTTCAAGTGCATCGAGAGGAGATCTGGGAGAAGGATTCATTTTACCTCCATGGGAGGAGCTACCTGTCATGCAGCTTTGCACATTCAAAATGTCTCTGTGCCATAAACAGGAAACATTTCAACATGGAACTTAGGAACATGTTCCTTCAGGAACAGGTGATACTGCCTTTGGGACCTGTTCTGGACATTGCATCATGTCCAGACACAGCAGCTCATCCAGAAAGAGCCTGTGTCACTTGGTGCTCCAGGCCTGTACCTCTGTTCTGTCCATACATGAAACAGGAGTCAGATGCATTGTGTGCTACAGTTTATAAGGGAGGACAGGGAGATAGAGTTTCTTCCCTTGAAGAGATTATAATCCAAGAACCAGACTTTGTTCACCCTGCTCAGAATAAAAAGTGCTTTACTTCCCAAATAGTCTCTAACAATGTCCAATGAATTCAACATGAATATTTTTTATCTATCTCAGTGAGCTACAATTCTGAGTTCTAGATGCAGCAGCCATTCTCAAGACTCTTGTACTAGTCTGAAGAGAGACAAAAAAAATCTGGAAACTCTTCTTATATATTCGTGATAAAGTTATGCAAAGAGTACAATAAAGAAAACATTGTTCCCCCTGAGGTACCGAGAACCTGAAAATCAAAGGTTTTGTTTTTTCCTTACATGTGTTCTGAGGCATTAGGAAAGAGTTGTGAGTACTGAGGGGCTGAATCTTCAGGACCATGAGGAGCAGCATGGCTTATAACCATCAGTACTGGCCTGTGAGGATACATCTTCTTTGAGATTCTAAAGAAGGTAATACTGTCATTGGTAATCAGATCAGTCAGATAATCCTGCAAGTAGAAGCAAAAGTATAATGAGACACTTGAAAAGGAATTTCAAACTGGGGGGTAGTAGGAAGGAGAAATATCATAAGAAATAGGAAAAAAGAAGCTATTTCAATTAGAATGGTACAAGGAGGAAGTAAGCTGTAGATTTTAAAAATTAAAAAAACTAGAACCAAATAATTATTTCTTCAATGTCTAAAAATAAAAAGACCAACAGCTTCTAGCTTTTTCTCAGAACTGAATGGCACTAAAGGAGATCAGCATCCTTTCTTCCTAAAGTGGGTAACTACATTACGAAAAACATAATACTAAATACAATGACCAGGTATGAATATAAAAAAATTATCAGTGTCAGTATCTTCAGGGTGTACAGTCCAACCTTACATCATAAAAATACTTTGAAAGTCTGAATGGCTTGATGTTCTTTTTTTTTTCTTTTTTAACCTCCCTCTGAACCAGAAATGACTAACACAAGAAGATGGTGGGCTAACTTAACCAAAGACTTCATTCAATATCACAGTGACAACAGGATAGAGAGATAGCTCTATCACATATATTGTTGAGAATTTAGAAAACTTCTTGTAGGAGAGTTGGACTATCTCTATATTTTCTAAGAAATATTATCATTCTTACAAAAAGCAGTTAGCTTTCTGTCCATAGTTAAAACACTTGCTCCTCTTCACCTCTGTCAACACCCTTGGTCTGAGAAGTCAGCCTGTAATTCAAAGGAAGCCTTTTCCATGGACCATATTCACTTCCCCCAAGTTATTTCTTGTCTATCCCAGAACAAGGCTGGCAAAGTCTCCACTGATCATTTTACACACTGGGCCCAACACAAGGCTGTTATGGAACTGCCATGATGATGACTCTTACAGGGATGGCATTTTCACTCTAAACAGGCATTAAATGAAGGACTTCCACTCATAAAAGTACACAGGGGAAGGGAAAATGTGCAAAGCAAAACTGACTTCTGAACATGCTTTCAATGCCTGAGACAATAGTCATAGTTCAGAGAGAATACTTAAGTGCTCTCAAAAACACACTGCCGTTAACTTTAATCATGCTACTTTTCTAAGCTGGTCAATCACTTTAAAGATGCAACTTCTCTTTGATTTAGCCTTTAGAAGAGTACAGTCCTCCGATTTCATTTTAAAGATACAGGTTTCCACATGGTGAAAGTAAAAATCACTGCAAACCCAGGATTTACCAGGCCAAAACACAAAATAAAAACATTTAACTTAACTGATTTCTTAAGGGATTTTTTAAAGATCCATATTGTAGAGGGGGTAGTTGTACAAAGTTAAAATTAATCTAAAAAATGTTGACAGAAACTGAAAAAGAAAAATTAAAGTAGAATATATCCTGTAAGAAAATCTGAAAGAATTTCATTTTCAGAGGAGTTTAGCAGTTACTTTAGAGGACAGAAAAATCAGTGATTTGGGGTTTTTTCTAGTTTTCCACCAATACATAATTAACATCAGTGATGTTAATAGACAGGACTAAAAAAAAAAAAAATCATCTGATTATATTGGTCATTGCTGGAAATTCACATTTACAGCAACAAAAATGGCAGGAAAGAAACAGAAAAAGTCTTCCATTTCAGCTTCTGTTTGCTCATTTGAAGGCCAGTGTGAGCATCAACCAGTGCCATTGTTCTGCATGCTGGTTTCTACTGTAGCTGTTTGTTATGCAAGAATATGAAGATTATGAAAAGCTTTGATTTTCATCATCCTTATTTTTTCATTTATTACAAAACTCCGTAAGCAAAGCTAAAACAAGTGAAACCAAACATCTTTCACGTCTTGCATAGACAAAACAGACCTAAAGGTAATGGAGCATAAAGCTCCCTGTTGGCTCCTTGGTACAATGGAGATGGAGAACAGTGCCTCTGAAATCACTCAACTGACGCTGTTCCACACAAGTTCTATTTCCATCAGAACACTTCAGTACACAGTTGTAAAGATTAGCTCTGTCATTCTTCATAGATCAGAAGGAAACTCAGAAGGAAGATAGAAGACAAATAATTCTGTACAGCAGTTTGCCCCTTCCCCTTAGCAGCTGGTGATGGAAAAGGTAACCCTAGAAGACTGTGAAGGTTTATCTCTCAGCACAAAGTATATCCAATTAAAAAAGGCAAATAGGGCGAAGAAAAGCAGAAATCACAGACAGGAAATCTCAGACATCAACCTTTTAAAGGAGAAACTGGCTGTGAGCACTATGCTAATGAAACACAAATAGGAAGGCAGGATTTGCAATCAATAAGAGAAAGTGAACAAAACACGTGTTAAATGTACATTACAAATCACTCCAGAGTAAATCAGCTTCCTTAGTTATACACTAAAACTAGAGCAGTTTATGGACAGATTTAGTTATCACCATATACTTCAGAGTCACTTCTGCCTACTTTAGGACTTCACACTTTTTATTCCTGACTGTAAACAGGTATTGAGCTGTAACATGTTAGATGAGGAAAAAATAAAACTGCATTTGACAATGACTATGAAGCATTTTTGCAAGTTTGTTCAGATATAACATCTTTGAAAGGATATTAAAAAACACATTCATCTGTATGCACAGAAATACAAACGTAACAGTTAAATCCAGAATTACCATAAATTGTACCAAGAGTTTGGGAATACTACATAATATTGTGACTGTGAAAGAAGTTCCTTAAACTAAAAACGTAGGTCTAGCTGGAGGGAAACGGAGTCTTACCTCATTAATGTTTGTGTAACTCCACTGCCACAATAATTATCATACAGAGCACAGAAGTAGTTAACATGAAGCATTTAAGTCTATGTTCACATGTTCAGCCTGTAATATTTAACACAGTCTAGGAACACTTTACTTGGTTCCACTGTTAGTAACAATGTTTTCAGCAACATAACCCTCCCAGAATGGAAAGTAACAATGTCCCAACAGTACCCTTACTGGTTGTAGATAATGTTACACACAGCTGCTTTCAAGCACAGAGAGACTAAAAACATCAAGTGCAGCTTTCTTGTGATCATGTCCAAATGTTAATAGAAATAAATTAACAAGACCTACCCTGGAGTAGTCATATCCATGCTTCTCCTTCAGGCCATTTCTACAGAGTGTGTAGTTGTAAAATCGAGAATTTTTAAGTAATCCAACCCACTCTTTCCAACCAGGAGGCACATAGGAGCCATTGTATTCATTAAGGTACTTTCCAAAGAAAGCTAGGGGTAGAGAAAGCAGAAACATAGCAAGAAGGCATAACAGAAACACCACAGTCAGATGCACCTTACAGTGGCCTTTCTAAAGATTGATTTGTCAACTGAATAGGTTCACTTACATAAACTTCCCTTCTTGCCCAGTTCCCCACATTATGCTGACGGGAGAATACAGAGGTCGGGAACTCGAGCTGTGGGAAGGTGTAGTGGCCACATATCAAGAACATGTGCTGCTATTGAGGACACTGGCAGTTTTTAAGTTGTGAGCCAGGTTAATGCAGAACACAACATACCTGTAATCCCTATTGCCCCAATGGCTTCCCTGGCAGAAAGCAAGCCCTGTCCGCTCTGCACTCCCGTGCCATGTAACAGATCAACAGAAAGCCACAGCACCCTGTGCATGGCAGCCAAAGCCTGGCTCCTGCAGCCAAACACTCAACTTCCCTCCAGCTCGGCCTCGCTGCTCTCTCAGCTACAGCGCCGAACAAAGTTGGGTAAGTTTTTTAAAGTGCCAAAGATCAAGAATACAAAACTGACCACCGAGGCTGAAACCAAACAACCAATGAGGGCAAAGACACACCTTTTCCATCTCCCATTTTTCACTCGCAATTTGTGCAAGACAAACCTGCACCAGACTGCTCCCTCCTGCCTGCACGGGATGAGCACATTCCCAAAGGTGTCAGCAGCAGCACAAGCCTCTGAGATCCCAGCCACAAATGCCACCAGCCCAGAGCACACACTACAGTGCAGAAAGACTGAGCCCCAGAAGAAGCATCTTTTGCAACAGAACAAAACACAGGGAAATCACAGTGGATAAAGAAGCAGCAAATGAGATGTGAAACCAGCAGCAGAAAAGAAAAACAGATGGAAACTATGAAGTGGAGGAGGAGAGAACAATTTTTGCCTTCAAGATTACACAAAAGAGAAAAGAGGAGAGAAAAAATAGAGGGAGAAGGCCTGGGTTATGAATTGATTAAAAAGCTATCTCACTCCAAGGCTGTGAACTGAAACATAAAAGCAAGCCTCAAAAATCTTTACTCCTCATTGCCTCTTTTTCTACTCCTTAAACCCCAAAATAAACAAACAAAAACCCACCCAAACCAACAAACAAACAACCCACCCCAAACCCAAGGAATTAAGAAGCTAAATGCTACATCTGCAGGGCAAACCAAAGAACCTCAAAAATCAAAACCAATTAATTAATTCCTGTGCTTTCCACATCTTCCTCTGTTCCCTGTAGTCATGTTCCAGGAAGATTCTCCATTTCGGAGAAACTTTATTCATAACCTTCAAAATATTCTCATTAGCAGGTTTCTTTTGAAACTTGAGAAACTGAGTAGACAAGGTTCTCAAGTACAATCTCCTGCTGTTTCTGAAGCAGGTAAAGGTAATGAATCTTTGGTGAGGCCAGGGGGAGAGGGAAGAAAAAAAAAAAAAAAAAAAAAAAAAAAAGGTAAAAAATACCTTATTACTGCTGACATCCCTCATAGTAGATAACTCCAGATTTTAACTGGAGAACAGAAATTAATGCAGCCTCCAATTATGGGAATTTCCATTTAAATCTGTATAACAGCATGTCACATTTAACTACATGGATGAAGATCTCATTTTCACCTTACTATCCACTTTGTACTTGTAAAAACCCTATTTCTATGTGTTCCCATAAATTTAGCTCCCAAATTAAGAGAGGTAGATTGAAAATGTAATAAAGGTACACCAAGATCTTGGACCTAAATTTAAACATTTAGTTAATGCAAAAAATATAAGACATATGAACACCAGGACACTTGCAATAGCCAGGCAAGTTAGTAAAAACTGCAGAATCTTGAAATACAACCACTAAATATAAAAAGCATTACTACAGACAAAGCTCAGTAAACATCAGCCAAATAATCTGTGAAGAATAAAACATTAACCTTGGTTTGGTACTCATGTGCTCATCGGTATTGGTCCCAGGAACAACAAACGGAGGGAAACAGCACGCAATTAATAAGGTATGTGCACTTCCCCTAGTTTATTTCTTTCCAGATTAATTCAGGTCTTCATTTTATAAAAACAAAACAAGGAAATCACTTATTTAAGACAAAGACTTTGAAGTAATAACACACAAAACTCAGGTGAATAGTTAGAGAGAAAACAATGATCTTGTTACAATTACTATTCAAGGCTTATACTTAAGTTTGTGGAAACATCAAATAACTCTGAATTTGAGGCAAAAAGATGCATACTATTAATAACGAGTGTAATACAGCACTGCAGTACATGCACACTATAAATAACATAAAAAGAAACAGGTTTATTACCATTTCTCATCATGACAAAAGGCATTAGCAAGAAATGTAACAAAACCACTGTCACAGGCAAGGACCTAAATCTGATGTCTGGGGGGAAGCAAGATGGAATTAGGTGTGAAACATCTGCTACCTGTTTTCTGAGATCCTTTCCACATGCTGTTTGTTCCTGAGGTGCATGCATGCAACAAGCGTGCGCACGTTTGTTTCTCAGGAGCACGTTTCATCTTGCCAATTATTCCTAAACACCTTTCTGGGAACTGATTGTCTAGAGAAATCATACCAGCTGACTGCCCCAAAGCACAAAAGGAGCAGTCCCTTCTCTCTTATTCTTAATTTGCTTAATACATCAGTTTTATGAAAAAAGTCAAAACACTAATTCCTTTTCATAGCATCTTTCTTGGGTTTTCTACACACTTCAGGTAATTGTAGGTCATATTCTAGGTTTGCTAGGCCTTCAGTTCAAAACATGCACACTATTTAATTGCCACCTTCTGAAGAACAGAAGTCTTGGGATTTTTGTTGGCTGTTGGTTTGTAAATAAAAATTTCCTCAAGTAAAAATACAAGGAAGCTAAACCAACACTTAAGCTCTGGCGTTATGCACTGCTGCAGTCAAGAAGAAATTAGAATTAAAATATTCTATACATTAGCCTCTGTACTAGTAAGTGTAAGAGGCCTTCAGACAGCCCCAGCCTTGATCTCACCTGTCCTGTAGCCTGTGTTGTTGAGGTACACTGCAAAGGTACGTGTCTCATGCTGGGCCTGCCAGGACGGAGAGGAACAGTTCTCGTTGTTGGTGTAGGTGTTGTGGTTGTGGACGTACTTCCCCGTCAGGATGGAGGAGCGAGAGGGGCAGCACATGGGGGTTGTCACAAAGGCATTGATGAAATGAGCACCTCCGTGCTCCATAATGCGTCTTGTTTTGTTCATCACTTGCATAGAGCCTGAAAGAGGGAAAACATTTCAGAATTGTCTTTTTGTCAGTCAGAAGAGCTCAGATGTTACATTAGAGACCAAAAGGAAGCACAAGTAGCAAGGGCATTGTTATCCCTGATTGAACCCACACTCAGAGAGATTATTACTCATTCTGCCTCAGTGAAGTTCTGGTATTGTTTCACCAAGGACTAAATACTGAAGTCCTAAGTAAAGATTTGACTCAAGCATGTTGACATAGATCATAATGCTTCTTTCATTTCTCTCTCTCTAAATCCAAGATTTACAACCATAACTCTCTGCAGCATCTCTACATCCTCTCTGGTGCTGCTAGCACCATATCAGCAGCTGAGGATGAAAAGCATTTTATGCAGCAACCCTGACCAAAGCTTGGAAATCTTTCCTTTCACAAGAAACCTGATATACTACCTTTTGTGCCAGCCTTATGCAAAAGGCTGAGGGTTGTAACCATAGACTCACTTCCTTTGGAAGACTATTTAATTCAAACTACTGCTCAAGAAGGGTCTGCTAGAGCTGTTCTCTAGTTAAATCATTCTAATGCCTAATGTGAGGTTTTAGGAGTTATTGATTTCTGTAACTGTCACTGAATCAAAGATACCAAAAAGCTCCCATAATAATCTCCAAAACAGGTTCACTGAGTTCTGTGTATCTGCTTCATCCATTCTAGTAACAGTCTTACTATCTCCTTTTTCCTAGGCTTGATTCTGCAGAATCAGATTTATAGATTACTGCACTACTTGGGGCAGGTAACACTATGTTTTATATAACCACTGTCTAAAAACAAATAAGCAAGGGACTTGGATAAATGGGGTAACATGAATAAAAGTCTTTTTGACAACAATTACTGAATGCCACAGTGCTGCCAAATGGTTTTTCTGTTTATTTACACAGAAAAAAACTGTTAAAAACTTTGGTTTTGGCCAAAGACTGGATCTTTACCATAGACATCCACCTAGATGTCCTCCACCTGTATCTGGATCCATACCAGTGCTCTTCCTAAGCCCAGAAACACCAAGGATCATAGAAACAAGAAATTTAGTTTCCCTCCTCTATCAGTGACTAATAGTTAAAACTGCATCAGAGTAAGTTAGGAAAAATTTTCTTGATCTAGGAAGAATTTAAGTTTGGTAAAGAATTTGTCATGGCAGCTATCAACAGCATGACCTTGCAGAGGAGATTAAACCTGTTCATCACCAACCCTCCCTTCTTGTTATAAGCAGAAAAAGCCAAGTGACAACCTGGAGAGGAAGGCATGGGCCCATGCTAAAATAGGGCTGGGGTTAACCTGCCCAAGGCTGAGTCGGATTAACAGTTCAGCTGTAATCAACGCGTCCTGCAACCATCTGGCACAAACTACGTTGTTTCTGTCAATAATGGATTTAGGTTTCTTCTAAGCTCTTTATGCAGGGATTTCATGATGAAAACGCAACAGTCAGTTGATTGATACAGAGCACACTGATATAACCAGGAGTCAAACCTAGAAAATGATCATAAGCCACATATGAAACCTGACTCTCTGGCACCATGAAGGAAGGGTAACTGCTACAGTAGGTCATTTCACCAAAAACTGCCATGGCATTAGTTTGAGACCACTTTGTTGGAATGAGTATTAAAAAAAAAATTAAAAATCTGTTTGTGTATTTCTCAGGTCAGAGCACATGTCATATCACTTTGTGACAAGAATCAAGGCAAGTTATTGCACTGCCCCCTGCACATATCAAAAAGGAGTTTCTGAAGAAAGTAAGATTTTACTTTTTTGTTTCTATAATAGCTGTGGGTTAAATGTTAGTGCTTAAAGGCACTAACAACACAGTTAGTTATAAAAGCTAACTATACATTATGTGAGCCTGAAAACCCTGGATGTTTCCTCTGTGTTGCCTTATGAGCTAGCCCAGGCATAACAGGAAGTCTGAAAGAATGTTTTATCATCCCAATATTGAAATACAATTTAACAACCTCTTGAAATGACAGAGGCATCTGTGCATAAATAACAGTACATGTTAAGACTCCCCTTGGGGACAGTAAGCTTCTTTAATAAAAGAAAGTGTACTGCTGTAATGACAATGCCCTATATATCAACAGTCTTTAACACAAAAACATATGATCTAATCTGCTTCTCCAGCTTGAGAACTAATACAGAGTGACAGGGCAGTGCAAGGTAAAAATCCAGCATACTCTTCTGTATAGTCTTAAATAGGCCAGCTTTAAATATTTTAAACAGCATTTAACCAGCCAACCAAAACTTACTTTCTTCAGTTTACCTCCAATACACAGACATCCATCCTCTGGCAGATTACTTATGTGTTAATCAGCAAGTGCAACCTCACCACATCACCTTCTGAGCCAGAAAATATTCTGAGGTTTCACCAGTGGATGTATGACAGGAAATCATGCTTTGAAAGTGTCAATATTTAATTCAGAAAATGTTCTCCTACCTGTCTAAACCCACTGATAATAAACAAAAATCTAGCAGTTAAAATTTTAAAGCCATTTTAAGAAAAGTTTCATTGGACTACTGTGAAGATACGCAAGTTTAATCAATGTGATGTGTTAAAGTTACTCAGTGAACAAAGCTAAGCAAACTTTATGCTGAAACTTCACTTGAAACGTGTGATTTCCATAACTTTGCTTTGCATATCTTCACAGTCCACCTCAGGGATAAAGCTAATATTTTTAGTAATATTAACAGAGAAAATATACCAATTATTTATTAAATAACACTGACTTCCTCTTAGTTGTTTTGTTAGAGAGAATAATTTATGTCTTATGGAGCTCCAACTGTTGAAGAATTTGTATTAAGTATCAAGTGATTTGCTTAGTCTGAAACACAGCTTCAGAATTTTTTTTCCAATAAACTGAACCCCAGATTTTTAATTAACTGTCCCCTAAAGGCTTATCTTTTTATTGTATTTGAAACTCATTAGACACCCTTTTAACATCTTCATTTCCTTTTCTTCACTCCAAGACACCCTCACATTTAACAAAACTCTAAAGCCCCATCTCCACATATGATAACTAAGAAAAATTATCTTCCATGCTACTTTTGCAGCTTTTCAGAGGAAGGTCTCAAAACATACAAATTACCTCTCAGATTTCTCTAATGTGGTTGAAATAGCTCCTAAATTATCAGATCTTTCTCCAACTGGACTATTAAATGAGCTGGTTTGTTAAAGCCATAGTAGTATGGTAGGCAAACCTAACTCAACTGGAGCTGCTGAGTCCAGCAAACAAGGGATATCAGCATAATAATTTGTATTTAAACGGCTCTAATGGGGAAAAAAAAAGGTCCTTGTTCCTAATTAATTATTCCTTGTCAGTATATTCTTCTTCTTTGTATTATGCTTGTCAATACAATTCTTTTTATTAGACAGTCTATCAAATATGTATGTGTCAGTAGTTCTTGGTGTTCTCATTTGTCATCTCCCATTTGTAACCATTACAATCTACATTCATTCTCCTTTAATGTCCTCCAGAGATTCTGCATTCAATCTTCCAGCCCTTCATCAATATTTTCCTTCTTCCAGCATAAGGCTGAGGTTTGGCTTCCCAAGTAAAACTCCTGATTAACAGTAACGCAAATTAAAAGAAAAAAAGAAAAAAGAAAGAAAAAGAAAAAAATAAGCTGTACTCCAGTTAGGAAAGGACAGCACTGTCTTTCTTGTAAGCTCCACCTGCTACTGGCACATAGCTAAATCTATCTTTAAATAAATAAAGGAAAGGCTGTTAAAGGCACTTGAGATTGTGTTGTATTCCCTTTCACCTCCAAAAGAGCTACAAAAGAACAATGAAAGCTAAAACATCCATCAGTTACAGAGTATTCTTGAAAACAGATAAAATCTTACCCACAGCTTTCTCTGGTACGCTTTCACAGCTTCCAACTTTTCCTTAGCATTTATTTGTAACTCACATCTTGTTTTCATCTTTCTTAAATGTACTAACCACAATCACCACAAATGGCAATTTTGATTAACTTGGACAGCTCACCAGACAACTGACAAGAATAAAAATTAGTTCAAACAAATATTGGGTCTCCCAAAGCCATTAGTGGCAAATGACGAATTTCCAATCTCAGCTTCGTCAAATGGATTTTCCTTAGTTAGAACCTAATTTGTGTGGACACATGCCCATTATCCCTGAAATTGGAAGGCATCAAGTTATCAGAGAAGTGAAATATACTGCCCAAAGGACTTAGACAATTGCATCAGAAACACAAAGGCTAGCATAAAAGAGAAGATGATACATTTTTTTAGGACCCCCTTCCAAGCCTGCAAGAAAAAGTACTTAGGTTCTTTGGGATATACGTCCTTGAAATTGCTTTATTTGTGATCTAAAGAACCATTAAAAAAAAGGTGACGACAACAACAACAATATCTCATCCTGGTAATTTGAATGGCATTTACTTTGATGAGATCACTTCCATAGCAGGCTTTCTTACCACCTTGGAGAAGAATGTGCCATTCATGATACTGCAGAGATACAGTAATATTGATATGAAAGAAGCATCTGTAAAAAGCCTGCTGTGTTGCTGTGATTAACTTCTCAACAAGAAGAGTAAGTGAATGAGAAGCACAAGCTGATTCATTTTATGTTCTGCTCCTTCTGTGAGGTCTGTTTTCCAAATTTTCCTATCCATACTAGAAATCGGATACAGAAATATTTGGTGGCAAAACTCCCCCCACCAGACTACACTACACGAGTTCCCATTTTTCAGATGACTCAGGCTTTATACACACCAGGGAGTATAATTCTAATGCAAAATTATTAACGTTAACTGGTTTGTGTTCATCACTTCTCATAACTAAAGATAGCATTTCGTAAATACAAGCTTGTTCAGGTAACACAACAAAAGCCAAACTCTGTCAGTTAATTCATTATTCCAAATCATTAGGCAAAGCATGTGTTTAATCTTCATCTCCTTTCTTCAAAAATTAACATAGTGTTGATAATGGAGTAGGTATTTTCATTCTATGTTGTTTTGGTCAGTAATCAACTACACATCTAAATGGACAATTACAAGAATAGTATGACTGTGTTAGGTAACACTTAAGTAAATAAAATGAAAATTGTGTATGTAATGAATGACTGCAATTACACAAAAGAATTTGGACAATTACATGGTGCAATTGTCAGCTATGAATTTAAACCTACTGTTTAGGCACGCAGCTTCCCAGGTTATACTTGCAATTGCCAGAAGCAAAGTTTAGGTGTTTAGGTGAAGACAGACAGGCATGAACTGTGTATTACCACAGAAACAGGACCTTTAACATTTTGGGACTAACTTTTGCTGTCCTTGAATTGCAAGCAGATGGAAAGGATGTTCTACATAAAGGCAGGTTTAAGCTTGTTCTTCCTATCATTTTTCACACTGAAAAAAAATCTTATTTTGAACGTAGGACTCTAGCTTCAAGAAAAAACAGTGTCATACTTATTGGCTAAAATTCTCTTTATAGTGGGCTCTTACCAAGTTCTACATCCTGATCATCAGTAAGAACAAGGATGATGTTTGGGCGGATGTTTCTACGGTCTCTTTGAAATCTTCCCTTCAGACGCTGATTTAACAGGAAAGATGAACTTCCATCCAAGAGTGAGAAAACAGCCATCATGAATAATCCAAGGGCAATATGCTGTGCCATGTTGTGCTGATTAAATGTTCTTTCTGAACAAGGTAGCTTAACGGCTTCTATTTTTTTTTTCTTTGCAGGTCTCCTATAAGGGAGAGGGAAACATGTATTGATCTATATTTTGACCCCTCTGCACCCATCAAGGAACAGCCAGGTTCACTTCCAAAGAAGTAAAAAGCAATGTACTCAAAATAATCTTAACTCCTAAGGAAAAAAACTAACCAAACTCCCAAACAAAAACAAAGCAAACACTTATTTTTCCAGTGCCAGCTAGAAGTAGAAACTTGAAAAATTAAATTCATATGCTGTTATCAACATAGGCAACGAAATTTCACTCAAAGCTCAGATCTGGCAGCAAGATCAAGGATTTAGCAGGGTTTCAAATTCTTTTGCTTTCATACATATAAACAGCAATCACTTTCCTTCTTCTTCCCTCCAGTGATCTGTTTACATACGATATTTTTGTTTATATCAAAAATGCAGATGTTGAAGAGAAAAACCCCCATATCAATCATTATTTTTAAACAGGACTGTAGCAAAATTAACTGAGCTAACAACGAATTTGCAAAATCCAAGAACACTCGGACTGAAGATCTGATATACACGGATTTGTACACTGATTTATACACTGATCTTTTCTTACAAATTCCATTAAAGAGCAAAGCTGCCCTGGTCTTGGAACTGTGGTATGATACTGTTTGAAGTCCACTACAGCTTTGATATTAGTGCAAGATCCCTTTAGCTTTTCTGTTGGCTTCCAAGGTTATACACTTTTTAGAAATACCATTATTAATAATGAAGACATTTGAAGGCCCATTACTGCAAACGTTTGGGAATGGATGCACCAAAGTGACTTGCACTGCCTATGAGTGAATTGCAAATCAGAGCACACACCCCAAAATTGACTTGATTGGAAATCAGAGCACATCTAACTGGTACTACTCCTGTTAATGAGGCAATAAAAAATTCTTAGAAATTCCTACAAGGAGATTACAAAAAATAAACTAGCATGCTGAAAAAACTTTTTGCTCGATCATCTGATATAAAGGGATCTTCTCTTGCTTTCAGAAGTCAAAATAACAACATGAAAATGTACTGAAAATATTAAGTACTAATTATTTCATCAGATCCAGCAATCAATGAGTCAGTTTTTTTATGAATTCCCTACTTGCCCCATCTTCTTCTGGACTGGTGCCAATGATCTCTTGTACAAGAAGAAAAATCAATTAAAAATTACGTAAGACAGACACTCTGCTTTTTTGTAAAGCCCAGAAATGCCAGAGTAGAAAGAACATAGCACAATGTGTTTTATCCCAAGAAACATGTTGGCTGTTCTGTCCCTACAGAAAACAGTTTTTACTCCAGCAGATTATTTCATAGCCATATTATTACTTCCTCTCTGTCAGCAATTGCTCTTTGAGAGATACTTGCTTAATCAAAGTTTTCATGCAATAGCAAAACCACTGGTCTGAAAAATTATAGTCAGTTTCTGTACTCATATAAGAAACGAATTTCCACACAAGTCAACAGATACATTGCTGTACTATAATGGAATATTTATTAAGGCTACTTTCCAAATTTGCACACTAATAGGGTTTCGAGAAAATGAAAAATCCTCCTTCCTTACTAGTGTGTCCAGTGAGTTTCACAGACAGGTGAAGTTACCTTTTTTCCTGGAAACTAAAAATTTATTTAAATATCCTAGCACTTGTTCCAATGGGTAGGGAAAGAGCTTTTAAATTGTACATATGCAGCTTTAGTATCTGCTGCTGCTGCTCAGAAATATGCCAGGCTATAGCAAAATAAACACTGAGAAGTCCAATCAATTTTCATTCCCTGTAGTAAGAATTCCACCTGCAGCAGTACAGCTGGGAAGAATCTTGTCAGAGGTCAATGTGTCGCTACTGTCCAGAGTAGTCAAAAGCAGCTTGAGAAAGAAACCTGGATCTGTTTCAACAGGGGAGGATAGAAAGGAAGTTTGCTTAGCAGGCACATATTCTTGAACACAAGCTTTGAGGGAGGAGGTAGAGATATGCCTTCTGCTCTTCAGAAATTGCTACGTCTGTACTTTCGTAAAAGAAACCTCAAAACCTGACAGTATAGATGTTTTCATTACACACAAACATTTTTCTGAAGGTCTGGAAGTTCATGTGGGTTTTCTTGAGTCTATACTAGCCAACAGCTTCTCAAAATAAGAGCATTTCCCGACTTTTCTTGAAGCATTTCGAAGGCTGCCCATTCTTGCTATATCTGGTCATAACTACCTTCACTATAGTGTTGTGCATTTAACACTCTTTCTTACATTTCTCTCATCTTCAAAACAAATGCATGGAAGTAACCTCATGACCTCATTGCCTCTCTCCCCTCAGCCAGTCTCTTCCTCAGTTTATTGCCCCTCACACACTCCATTTGTAACTAAAATTAGAAGCTGTCCCCAGCCCAGAGAGCTGCTTAGCTGTCAGTGAAACACTTCAGACATTTGGGGATGCCTATAAACTGCTCTCCTGCCGCTATTTTATCCACACTTGTGTATTTGTGGTTAAAAGAATTCGTGATCTCTGAAAGGATACTGCGAGTGGAAGAGAGAATGTCTTATCAGGTACAACGCGCATCTTCCACCAAACCCGTCATCTCTTTCTCGCTTCCCCACAATGAATATTTTTCAGCTATTGTGATGTGTTATGTTCCCATTGTTATCAGGGTAAGTAGTCCTGGGAATCAACTCAGAGTATGTAATTATGTGCAAAAGTCATACCAATAACTAGGTAAGAAAATTAAAGCCATTTTAGAAAAGAACCTATTTCTCAAAGTATGTTTTCACAAGACATACATGCCACAACTACAGCATGTATGCAGTACAGTCCAAAAGCTAGCTTTAGGTTGTTATCAGAATTGCAACACAAGAGTGTCTCATGGATTGCTAGTGGCCAAATACAGATTAGTTTTTTTAACCCCTAGTCTTCGATGAACTTCCAGAATGAAATGAAACAAAGTTTCTATTAACAGCTCTTTTCCCATTTCTGTCAACAAGGTTAATCTGCAACTCACAGATAAAGCCAGAACAGTTCCACAGCAGTGCCCCAATCTGCCTTCACTTCTAATATAGCACCCTCTCCAACGATGCATTTTGATCTGAGTGGTGCAGATGGCCCACTGCTCCCTGGGCCTCTGCAGCCATCCTCCAGTATTAAAGATGCTTAATCTATAGTGGTTCTCATGAGAATTAGGTATGCCTCTTACTTTCTTCCAGATTATACATACAAACTTGACAAATCTAGTCAGTCATGTTTCATATTTAGGAAAGTGCTATCAGAAATTTATGAAATCTTCAGATGGGGCATCTAGCTGAACTTTCTTAAGCCTATCAAACTTCTTATAAGGCTGCTTTTGAGAGAGTCTGGTCCTCTTACTTTCTCCTTTGTGGCAACACAAAACGTTACACTAACTCACATCATAAATGTTGAAGAGATAAAGCCAGACATCCACACTCCATTTATAAAAAGAACTCAGGAAACAGCTGTTTCCAAGTAGCATTTACACCAAGGAAAGGCTTCTTTATAACACTGCCCTCAGTAATTAGTGTCAGTTCTATAGTAGCATAGGCAGAACGAACAGGGATGACTGATGTCAGTTCTATCCCAGGTGGCATTTTTAACACGCTATTGATTAGTATTGCTTGGCACAGATGTAAAAGGCCCTATGTATGCAAAATTAGTAACTGACAGTAGCTTGCACAGACTGGTGCTCCCAGACTCACTAATGCAAGTCCCAGCAAAACTGTCCCATTTACAAGGTCTATGAAACTTCACTGAAGTCAGGTAATTCAATTATTATGACATAACCAAGAGTAACATCTGACTCTTCTTGTATCGCTGTATCAAATATACACACCCGCTTCAAGTCTACTTCTAGAAATTACTTCTCCTAGTAATGTTTGCATTTACTGGTTTGGGGTTTTATTTGTTTGGTTTTTCTTCTAAATAAGTATACTAACTTTTTTAAAAACACTAAATACAGAATTGGTACGACAAGTTCAAGTTGCCCACAGAACAGGGTAACTGCACGTGAGCCACACGGTGGAACTCCCCAGTAAGGGAAAACTGGCCAGAGAGAAGCAACACACACCTGCTCTCAATAGGGCTGGGGCAAACACCAGGTGGATTATTTAAGCAGACCTAGGTGTGCCATTCTCCAACATTTAAATTCATTGAAGTACATGGCGCTGGAGTCATTCCCTAGCAACCAACCCAATTAAATCCACTCTGCCAGTTAAATGGATTCAGCTGTGCTGCTGCTCTTTTAACTGGAGTCACTTCTTTGCATCGAGCTTTGGTTATGCTAGGCCTTTTCTCACTAAAGCTGTCAACCCTCACTTCAAACCATTATACTGTGTTTGTAAGAGATAAACACATTTTCATATGTGGATTGGGAAGAATCTTGTTTGCAATCTTACAAGGTTCCCAGGGGAGGACTGGTATCAACATTACTGCTGTAATCTAACAACATGCTGCGTTTGCTCATAGTTTTCTACTTTCAAATTTTTTTTCCCCCCAGGCAGTCAAAAATTTATGAGAAAGTACAAAAATCAAATCCCCAGTGCTAAACGTGACTCTTGAAGATTATAGTTGTACTGATTTAAAGTCAGGAACAGAGCTTGCAGACTACTAGAGAACTGAATTACTATTCAGATACATTCTTCTGACTTGCTTGCTTACAAAAATTAAATATCACAGAAAAGCTCAGTAACATTATAAAATCTCATTTGTATTTTGTAACTTTATTTTAAATAAAGCAGAATTGTAAATTAGTTATAAATTTCCCTAGGAATTGATATTTTTTAAATGTTTTAGGAAGGGCAATCTACTTTCCTTCTGTCCACTGCTTGCATATGACTGTTAGAGTTTCCCAGTGACACACAGATAATTAATTAGCCCTCTGATAGGTCAAATTGCTATTTGGATCCCACACACAAAAATAGACACGTTTTTCTGCTCTGTATGCAACAACCAACAACTTGAAAAAAAATCAAAGACTTATTTTGCTATTTTACCTAGTATCATCACATAATTATGTATAATAGATGCAGTCTTTAATGATAATTCTATTAACTTGTATTAAGTACAGTAAAAACCACGGACTTTCACTTCTGAAAATACCATTAAGGCAACGAATGCCAGTGCTTAAAGACAGAAAAATTAGACAAAAACCAGACACCATTACAAAAACAGATTTTACCAAGTAAACATTATTTTTCGTAGCTGTATACAGAGAAATAAAAAGCCTCCCTGTGCTCCTTCAGCTGCAAACACACACAGGCGTTCAGATAAGCACACAGCCCGCATCGGTCCGGCGATGCCCCAACGTGAAGCCGAGCCCTGCGGCACCAATTGTCTTCGGGGAGCTGTTTTCCGTCCGGCCCCGGCGCGGCCGGGCTCCCTCAGGCCGCAGCCCCGCGCCCCCGCGGCCGGGCCGGGCCCTCTCCCCGGCGAGGGGCGGCGGGAGCCCGGGACCGGCGCGCAGCCCCCGGCGGCAGCAGCGAGCGGCGCGGGGCCGGGCGGGCAGGGCCGCGGGGGAGCTCGGCGGAGCCTCCGGCAGGGCTGCCCGAGGCCGGTGGGAGCACACCGCCTCCAGCCCCCGCTCGCCCTCTGCGCCCCCTCACTCGACTTCAGCCCCAGGCGGTCCCGGCAGATGGCATTGCCCCGCGATGGCAGCCCGGCTCTGCGGCCAGCAGCCCCACGGCCGCCCCGCCGGCCCCAGCTCGCCAGGCGGGCCGGGGCTCCGCACCTCCCCTCTGGCGCTTCCCACTCACCCGCGGAGCCGGCGCTCAGCCGTGCCAGGCCGGGGCCGGGGCCGGGGCGCCCACCGCCCGCCCGCGGAGCCCGCGGAGCCCGGGGCCCGGCCGGGGTGCCGAGCGCATCCTCCGGCCGCGGTGCCGGGCTGCAGCCAAATACCGTCTTCCGAAGGAGCGTCTAGAGGAAGAGCGCGGGCGAGGGCTGCCCCCCGCCTCTTCTTCCTCCTCTCCCTTCTTCTCCTTTTCCCGTTTAAAAAGTTCATTTACCTCGAGGATCCTCCTCCCGGGATTGACGCAAGCGGCGCAAGGGCGGAAACCTGTTCCACCAGCGCCGGGCTCGTTCAAAGTCCAGCGGCAGCCCCGCGGCGAAGTCGGCAGCGCAGCCCCCGCAGGGACGGGGGAACCGGGGGAACCGGGGAGCTCCCACAGCCAGCCCCGCTCCAAAGAGGACAGGTCGACGCTGAGCTGCCGCCCGGCGCACAGAACATGGAGAGCCAAAGCGGACAGTCCATGGCGGCTGCAGGAGGGGGACTTTAATGCCCGGCAGAGGCTGTGCTCCTCTTGGCCGCCTACCGCTAGCGTTTGCCGAGAGCTGCCGGCCCCAGGCAGCAGCTGCCCCCCAGCCCCGGCGCTGTGGGGCGGAGGACGGGGGTGGCAGATTCCAAAGGGGCTCAAGGCCTGCGTCTGCCCCGGACCCTGCCCCACGACACCTGTGAGGGAGAGCCTAAAGACTTCTAAAAGGTCATGCTAACACAGACCCCGTCCCACTGGTGCAGTTGAAACTAAAGGGCCCAATATTCATTGGCAATTCAGAAAAGCTTAACAAAGCACTTGGAGGTGTTCACAAAGGAGTGTAGTGCTGTCTACACTCCTTGCAACGAGTTACACTTTACTCCTGGAACTTGTTTAGGTAACTATCTAAACCGGAAAATTCTTCAGTGGATTCTTTAAAGACCTCTTAAATAAGTATCTTTCAAAGATACTAGATGAACATGTTAAAAAAATCCCCAAATCCTTAAGAATGAAATGTTTTCTTCCAGCATTCCCATGCTGATAGTGTCAGACATGCAGCACAGGATACCTCAGTATTTCCTGATGCTTCTTACTACATCTAATATTGTTCAATCTATAATTTATTAGGACTTTTGCTTTAGAACAAGCATTGCCCCCAACGACCTCATCTGGATTTTGTTAACATTCTCCAGCAGTCTTGAACAATTTTTCATTGTTGGCTCTGTTCTTGGCTATGCACAGACAGATCCTAAATTAATGCCTTGGGGTGACTGTACAAGACTGCAGAGTGAAATGGCACACACTTCCCTCCAAGCACAAGGATGTCACTGCTAAGATACCAACTGTGCTCCTGTATAGACAGGAAGGAGCAATAGAGGTGAAACACTATGCCAGTCCTACAGTGTTCACACTAGGGGCTGCAACAGCACAACTGTGTCGGGATAAATAACCCACTCCCTAACTCTAATCATAGACCCACATGATGTTCATAAAACAGGACCTATATCTCGCTAACATTGTGATAAAATTCTTCTACTGCTTTCTGAGATAACATTCCACCTTTTGCTAGCAACTTTCAACTCATGATGAAACAATTTACAGACAATTTTACAACACATCCGTGCACCAGGATGTTCTGATTCTGCACATTTTAGACATGAATTAGTGTCTAAAGGCAGCTGAGTCACCCAGAGTCACCCTTTCAGGCCAGGAACAGAACAAGGAATCCAGCATTCCTCTGTCTTAACCTCAGGCCAACAGTTTCCTACCTGCAACATGCAACCTCTATAAACTACCTCTAAAGGGTCTGCAAGCAGTATCTACTAAGCCAAAAAAATACTAAGTTTGCTATACAGTGGTCCACATTTCACATTGAAGAAAATTGACTATCTCCCTGTATTTCTAGAGGACTGCAAATGGGATTTTCCATTTTAAGAAACACATGACCCAATATAAAGCTACAATTTCATTAATACAAACTACAAGCATCAAAAGATACTAAGACTAGGATTAGTGACATGAGTATAGGAATCTAAATTTGATTTAATATCACTGGAAAATCTGTCACAATAGATCACTCATTTCGACAAAAGAGTATGTTCACGTCACAGGGAGTGCATGTAATTTCCATTAATGTTAATGGGAGTTATGCAAGTGCATTAAGAGGATAATACAACTCCTGGTCTGAGACAACCCTGCAAAGTGGAAAGTGCTTCCTCTTCAAAGAGAATGGCATTTCCACCTCATGCATTTCAAAAGAACTTGTTCTGACCCGGTTACCAAACAGGACGGGTAACAACCATTATGCATCCAAACTTAAAGCGGTTTAGTTTTCCTGTTGCCAAAAACTCAAGTGATACAGATGAATGTAAAATACTGTGGTTGATTTGAAGTCTAAGGCAATAAAATAATGTGAAATTACTGGTAGAACAAGAAGGTCTGAAAACTGACTTGTGCAATGATGAAGAAAGCTTTCAGATATCTCCCTTTTAAATAAAGGAAGTAATTTTATTCACTACCTGGAAAAGGATCCATTGGTATATATGGATCATCATAGCTGATCAGAATTCAAAAGGTAAAATGAAAAAGCAAGATCATTCCCTGTCACTGACACACCAGAGCTTTTACACCAAATAAATTTCAGATTTCTCTTGCAGCATGCCATTGAACAGCTTGAAATTTATTTTACTGCACCTCAAATAAATGTTGTCTATCATCTAAATAATTTATCTAAAGTTGTCCTAGGATTTACTTATTAAAGTTAGGAGAAAACAGACACAGACATTTCTTTGAGTATCACAGAACCATCTACATTGTCCACCACAAAAATTCCTTCAAAAATTTAATCTGTATCTTCTCTGAGAATACAAGAGAGGAATAGATCAGAGTAGGAATGTCTCTGAAGAGTTAATGTGTTATGTGAAACATAAGGTACACAGAGATTTCAAAGCTAAAAGGATTTTTTTTTAAAGGGAAGAAGTGAGGAAGCACACAAGAGACACAATGGAGAGAATAAAACCCAGAACAGTGATGGCACATCCATTAAAAGCCACAGGATGAATTTAGGCATGTAGAATGTAACTCTGCAAGAAGCTGGTACTGAAAACTAAGATAATTATGAGCCCTTGAACTCAGAATAGTTGAAGCTATCCAAGACTTCTCATGCTGAAGACAGAACAAGTCCTAACACCAAGCTTTAGCTTATTCAAACATAAAAAGAAAAAAACCCTGAAGACTTCACCACTACTCTATTTTTCCTGCTGAATGAGAAGCCTTTATAAGCCTTTGGTTTGCCACAAAAGGTTTCATTACAGAAAGAGGAAGCTGTAGCCCCACACCTACAGAGATGTTGTTGCTCTGTGCTGTAACATGCAGTCCTTCAGGACTCCCTGCTATTATAATATCTGCCCCAGGAAGAGATTTCTATGCTTTTCTGAGTTGCTCCTACCCACACACCTTTACAAATGCAGACATACTCTGCTGTGCAGGAACAGCTTTAAGATATCTTAAATGTTACTCTTTTCCAGGATGCAACCCTAATTCAGAACTCTAAAAATATAGAATTTTAACTGAAATCCGTAACACTGCTTCCTGCAGAAGCTGGACTTGCCAGGAAGGTTTTCTTCTCGGACATGGACAACTCTCAGCTACAAACAGCTAACAAAACTTCTATGTAATACTGCCTCCCTTCCATTTCTGTGTATTTTCATCTTTGATGGGCAAGGTAAGGAAACTGGTCGTCTCTGCCATCAATAATCAAACACTAGGCATTGCTGAGCATATATAATTCATTTTTTTCCCATTATTCCACAAGAGCTCTAGCTTTTAAATTGCGTTCTTTGCCTTATGTTCTTGGCAAGTTTCTCTTTTCACTCCTTTAGCAAAATCTCTTTATCCCCTGCTCTAGTAAGTGTAATTACCATCTTACAAAACCACATGAACACTTGTACTTTGTACACACATTCATAGGAATCAACAATACTGGCTGTTTTGTTTTCTTTTCCAGTCTTGATAACTTTAAACTGTACAAGAAGCAAACAATTTTAAGCACCAAGTTTACACACCTATTTCTTCATGCAGCATGTATTTTATACTTAGAATAAATATACTTTTATAATTATATATAACAATACTCTTGGGCCACGAGAGACAATGATGAAGAGGCAAGATCTTTTCTGCTGCATTTTAAAATGGCTGCAGAAGATGCCTTTTTTCAGTCCTTGGAAGATTGATGATTCCATTATTTGCAGTACTCAGCAATAAATCTCTGAGTTTAGGCTGAAGTGAGCACTTTTCCCTACTTTGCATCTTCCATTACACTGTTATTAATCATGTTTAATCATTCATTTACCTCTCACTGCTATTGCATTTTGGGAGGACTGGCATTTTGACTCAAGTTATTGATTTTTGACTTTTACCCTTTAGAAGCTGGGTAAAGGGCTTTGCAGTTGCTTAATCAAAAGTGACATGATGAGGGCAGGGGAGCTGCAGACCTCAGGAAAACAGCAACTAAACAACATGCTAAGTTATGATAAAATGAAATTAAGAGTCAACTAAGAAAGCAAAATGTAATAAATGAAAATTATAGCTGATAACTTCATGAGACCACAGAGTACAAAGCATTCCTTGCTAGGGAAGAGACCAAGATTAAGAAGGAAGTTAAAACTACAAATTCCCACCAAAAGAAAAACGCAAAGGCACGTTCTGTTACAGAAGTATCAGTTAACGTGATTTGGCCCAAGTAGATTCTCAGTTGCTCATCTTTTTTCTCAGAGGAAGCATCACTTCAGCCCCCACTAGCAACTGTAACAAGAACAATACACAATGTAATATTTTGATAGCTGGCTTCTTCTCTGCTTACCGAAAAAAACCCTGTATTTTTAAGAAAGTTGTAGAGCTCCATTTGTATCTTAAAAAAGAGCACTTACAAACCCTTAATTTTATCTACAACATCCAGCAAATTATACAATAAACAATAGATATAATAAACATTATCAACGCCGTATGAGTAGCAGTAATGTTGGCTTCATATCTCAGAAGAAAGCACCCCACTTCCCCCCCACACAAGGCAGAAGTGATGGCTAAATTTGTCAAGTTCTTGTACAACCCAGTTAGAGAGGAGCAACACAAAGTGTGAGAATTTTGCGGGCTTACAAATAAAGAGCTCAAGCTCCTACTGTTTTCTCCTGGAATTCTCAGCATTAGTTTTTTCTGACCCTTGAATCATGTTTTGTCCTGTTTGTCTTAAGTTATGCCACCCCAATTCTGCTAACCTCACTGCAGAATATGAGAACCAGAGGAAATCAAATGAACTTATCAAGCAATATGTTCAAGTAATGTGCTTATTTTTTCTGCACATCACATATTAAAATGTGTAACAAGATGGCAAAAGATTCTCAGATTTTACTGATGGACAGTAAAACTCTCATCAGAAGTTTGTCATGTCCCCTGCATCTACAGCACTCAGCTGTCAGCAGCTGTTTACACTCTGTGCAGTAGGAGTTCAGGTCACACGCCAGTGACCTCTCTAGGATCTCCTGCTGGTGATTAAAATCAGGTATTTTGTCAAAGGCCACCGCAAACGTTCCAGTATCACTTATTTTGTAAGTTGAATGGGAGCATGCAAGGTGTATCATCCACAGCATGACTTTAATCTGGAACAAAAAATGCAAAAACAAATGCTCTGATATGAAAGGTGGCACTGCTGCAGGAGAGGTGCTGTTCCCTGGGTATGTTAACTGAATGAAGATTATTGATAAACTGTTCATTAAAGCGAAGTTGACCTCTTAGAATGTGATAAATGACACAAGAAGCTCAAGAAAGGAAAATCAATAATGATGCATCTTGAAACACTGTACACATTAGCCTGCATATGTGAAAACAGCATGGGGTAACATCCCTGGCCAGATTTTCATCAGTCTGGCAAAAGACACTGTCAAGAAGAAAGGGTCCTTTGGAAGAAATTCAAAATTGAGTATTTCAGGACTGTACCATATACACAAATTACTAGTAAATTTTCAAAGCCTTGTCCTGTTATACCTACCAGTTCTCTGAATTCCAGTTTCTCACATTCTGCTACCTTTTCATGTAACTACAGCACAAGGCAATAAAATTACAATGTTGTTACTCAAACATCAGTAAGATTTGCAAGGTCGTGTATCCAAAAGGAAAACAAAATTATAAAGTAAAAGGGAAAACATTAAAATTTGGAAATGCTATTGTTCATACACTGTAATTCATGTATACCCCACTCAACTGTACAATTAAAAATATTTTCATAAATGCTTCAGCATAGAGAATGCAGTAACAAAATACACTATATTTCTGGGGCTGTTCAGTGTCTTGGCAGATCAGAAGAAGGCCTTCTGAACTCAGCTTTGCTGGGTTCACTCTTAAGGACAGCATATGCAAAACCTAACCAGTCAAAACGCAAAAAGAAAAGAAAATGAAGTTACAAAAACAAGGGGGCTGTTTTGTTGGGTTGTTTCCTCCCCCCAGAAAGCTGCTAGGCATGCAAATAAAACCATGGATCATATAATGAGTACCGTTTTTAGCTTTTGTGCTTCAGTAAGATTGTTAAATCAGAAAGATCACTCCACAACATCCTCAGCCAAGCTGCATCCTCACTCCACATAAGAAGAGTTCTTAATGCACACACAAAAAATAAAATAAAAATAATTTTTAAATTATTAAAGGCTTTTTTTCCTTTTCCTAGGAAACAACAGTATGGTCTTTTCTCAAAATTCAACAATGTCAAGCTGTCAAAAAAAGCTCAAAGAGACACTAACACATTCCAATGTTCTTACAAGATAAGGGACAGCAAGGAATGCAATTACAGGAGATAATCCCTGTTCCTTCTGTAACAAGACTCTGTGCTCTATTCTTGTGGTCTGTTGTCAAGAGAACTGTAAGATGCTACCCTGTAATTGTTATCATTGCATTGTCGTTCCAAACAGCATTAAATGAAACCTATCTTTTTCTAGTACAAAGACCTTAGCTGATATCTCTTTCTTCCATAGTATTATTATTATTTACAGCAATTCTGAGCAGTAGGGCCTCCTGTTTACTCAGATCGAAACATGGTGCTTCATATCTGCAATACTCAACCCTTCTGACAGGCATCACAAAAGTCCAGCATCACCTTTCAACCTTACTTCAATCCAGTCATTTCATGAGGTCTTTTACTTTGTCTGGATACTCAGACCAGCTCATAGTTTCTGTGACCAGCTCTAATGCAGGAGTTTTGAGGAAATAACAGGGCAGTAAGAACTGGCTCCCCAGCTATAGATAACTTGATGAAAAGGTTACTGCTCACCAAATACTGACTGAAAGAAGACAAATTTCCTTAAAATTTTCCTTATTCTGCCCCCACTCCAGTTTAAAAATATTATCAATAATACAAATGTTTCTCACTAATCACTATAGCACATCTGTAAGCTTTACATATTTCATTTTAAAAATAGAAGTATCTTCATCTAAATAATCCTACCAATTCAGGTTGTGCACGATTTTCAGTTCCCACTAACAAAACAAAATAAAAACCAGCCCCACAAGGAGACAACAATTATTTTTCTGATACTATGTGGCAAAGTCAGATGCTGTAGAATATAACTACACTGTAAAAACAATGCAGTTATCTCCCTGTTGTATTTCACAATTTGAATAAGTTAAAGCAAAATGTTCAGTGCTTACACTAATCAGCAGCAGCAAATTCCAGTAAAGCCAGCTTAATTTGGACTACAGGTTTGTATAAAATGTTAGTGTTTAAGTAACGAAGCACTTGGTTGCTTAGGTTGACTTTATGTTGCATTGCAGGAAATCTGAGCCAAAGGATCAAGGTAGAACATAGCTGAGTTTGTGGGCACACATCTCCTTTTTTGACAACAAACATTGTTTGAAAATAGGAGCCAAACCTATTTGCTTATATGACTTGAAACGAATATTCACCATTCTGGTTCAATTCTAATGATTGACATGATTACAGCTTCAGGCAATGAATTGGTTACACAGTCTAACAGTCTGAAAAGGGCAGCAGCAAAATTAATGGAAGACAGGAATGGAATAGTGGAAGTTTGTTAGTTACTCAGACCCCAGAGACCTTGAGTTCCACAATTTCTGGCTCTATCATGCACTGAATCACAGAAACATCCCGAGAGAAAAAAACCAATAATAAAGCATGATGTATCATAAGATACCCACTCTGACTACCAAATAGTTAATTCAAACCAATGCAGTTTTGAAGATGTAACAGCAAAGTATCTAAAGGTAAAATAATGAAGTCCTGGATATAATAAAGCCATTTCAGAGTGCTAGTGCTGAATCATTAAACTTGGAACAAGCAGACTCTTCTACTACACCAAACACAGAGGTAAAGCTGGCCTTGCTCTTGCTGCCTCTGAGGTTACATGGTAGCTTTTAACCATTTCAACAGCCACAGGAGTCATGGCATATCTGCTTCTTCAGAAGGATACTAACTGGTCAAAAATACTCATTCAGGCAAAAAGGTACCTGTCTAATAGAGGCAAACAGGGAGCCCCCTCAGCTTGGCAGTGTAATGCACGGGTGGCTTAGAGAAGGTGTAGCTGTAGACTCGTATTCCTCCACAATGTGGCTATACATACATGCTTTTCTTGAGTCCAGTTGCACACTGATGCAGACTCTGGCATGGAAATTGGAAATGGAAAAAAGAAAGCACATTTTGGCAACAGGAGGCCTTCCTGAAAGCACAGTAAGTGAACTCTGACACTACTCAGATTCTCTGAATCAACAGAGGCCATTCAATCTGACATCTGTTCAGCAAAGCTAATCACATTCAGTGTTTAAACTTTAGAGTAGACAGTGAGATGAATTAGAAATCTGAATTCTTAGCAAGTAGAATAGGCAACCATTGGCAAGTTTTTAAAAGCCAGAAATTCCCAAGGTTGCCTTAGATGAGGAAAAGCAGAGATGTTTGCTTTGGAGTTTTAACTCTCCACTCAGCAGTCAGCAGACATACATCATCCCACCAGTTGTCTTAACAAGTAAACTACTGTCCTAACACCTCCAGTATTTGAAGCCTACTTTGCTTTGCAAGTCAATTATTAAAACTGTTCTCTCATGAAAAACAGATCCTTTTCCCCCCTCATTTATAGCACTACAAGTGAACTATTTTACAAAACAAACATTATTTCCAATAAAGCAAATTAGCTGAGGTAGGTAAATTACTGAAACTCACTGACAAGAAGTTTTATGAAAAATTAAGTAGCTGATATACAGCAACATTACCATGAGCCTCTTAGTCACACTGCTTTATTTCTCAGCATGACACAGGCAAGACTTTGTTTCTGAGGTACAAAGAGACTCCTAATTAAATCTTCACTCTTATGTGTACCAGGGTTTAATTGTCCTTATATGAGCTCAGATAATTATATTTAATGCTGAAAAACATTAATTTTCTGCCTAAATTCACCAAATTATAGATAGGATTTTCTTACAATTCTTTGTTCTTTCCAATTTCTATAAAATAAAGTGCTACACATTCTTTAGGTAGAAATTAATTGCATTATTATTTCAGTCTTTAGGGTAGGCATCTGAACAGCACCATTCTTTAAAAATTTCCATTTTATCATATAGTTAGTATGTTGGAGTGATCTTAATCTACTGTCAAAAAATTCCACATGATTGCCTGTGTCTTAATGGCCTTAGGCTTTGAATACAATCACTGGTCTTTGCACACTGCCTGTCACTTTTAGTGCTTGTGTATTGACATTGTATCTCTTTTAGGTTCTTTCCAGCCCTTTAATGACTATGCCAATTAATAATGCATCATTCTCTCTCCTCTAGCTAATTTTAATTGCTGTAATTTATGTCCCTAGACAATTTTTGCACTACAGATGGAATCTATACTACTGTAGCTGAGTTAGAAGATCACACTCTCAAGGTCCTCAGCAGATAAACAACACAATTTCAAGTTTATAGACATCATCTATAATTGACATCAATTACTGTTGGAGGAAACAAGTCATGATGTTACAGGTAATGAACAGATCATTTTTATGTTCTGGAACAGTGTGGACTTCACCACTAAGGCTTTGACTATTATAGCTTCATAGTGCTTTATGAAGATACTCAGAGGCCTTGAAAGGGAAAAATCCACCTAAAATAAGCAAATACAGAGGTTACACACTTCTTCAACGAGACCTATACATTTACATAGATATTCTCAGAAATACATGAACGCTACCTCTGAGGCAGTATTAGAAGGCAACATAAACACTCAGGCCTAAAGCCTGAGCAGTGCATAAGATCAGCTTCAGCTTCTTATTAAAACATGTTAGCAAAGCTCATGGGCACAAAGAAAATAAAGCAGAAAGAAAATCTGTTTATCCCTAATCTCTATTCAGCTCTACAGACAGTCCAAAATGAAGGGTATAACCATGAACTGTGTCCCATATTAGATAACTATTCAGTTCATCCTTTTGCCAGTATCAGGGATGCTTCACAACTCATATTCCAGTTTTCTGCTCAGGACAGCTTACATTGATCCACAGCCCGGTGAAGTTCAGTCCCTCTGTTTTTACTGCCATCTCTTCTTACTTTCAATCCACTTCATCAAAACCATAGAGTTCCTTGTGCCAGTTGTCTGCGCTTCCTTTCAAGCCAAGCATCTTTCTGGCCTAGAACATCACACCCTAGTCTCCCTAATAATTTTTCTTAAGAACACTGGCCACATTCCTCTCTGTCCAATGGATGCAGAAACATTAAGAGAGCCTACAACCTGTGTGTGCTTTTAACTATACACAGTACAATCCATTCAATCTACCCAGCAGAACTTCGCACTGTACTAGAACATTGTCTCCTCTCAAGTGCATCAGAGCACATTAAAGAGGTATTACAAAGGTCAGTTTTGGACCAAATCATATTTCCCCTTTCAGGGAGGATGAAAGGTCAGATGAACAGTTCAACATCAATAAAGTCAGAAATCCATGAAAAAAGGTGTCAGTGGCTAACTTGCTTGCTACCTCTGTAGACAAACATATTCACTGGATCTAACTTACTCCTGCCCAGAGTTCACTGGGACACTATCGCAGATTACTGTAAGACTAGTCACCCAGCCCTGGCTTCAGTGTTGTACTGAATGAGACTAAAGATCCTGGACACAATTCGTTATTTCTGCTATTGACAGAAGTACCATATTTCACAGGGGGCAAAAGCATTAAAACAGCTCCCCTCAAGCACAGTAATAAGCATAACTCTTGCACGACAAATGTGCACCTGGTCAAATAATGAAAAAAATTTACCTCTAAAAGTGTCACAGACTGTGTAATTTGTCCCATTCATCTTTAACTGATCCTTTCTCTTCAGACAGTGTTGTTTTTTAATAGATGAGGTGACTAAATGAAAAACTGAAAAGCAAAACTTGCTGTGGCTAGCAATGCCTATATATATCATATCATCATTTGATTTCCAAGCACCCACTGAAGAATTTTTGAAACAGTACATATTTTTAACTAGTCTATAGTGAACTCTATTCTTGCACATTATCCTCAGAGCTTATCTAAAACATTCTATGAATTTACAGGCACAAGTAAACAGAAAAAAGTGAAATTCCTTATCACCCTGATAATACATGTTCAGCTAAATCATGCCAACTTACGCAGGTGACATCCATGGTTGTTCTTGATTTCTAGAAATTATCAATTTGCACCTGCAAATGAAGTTCGCATGTAATGACTCCATCATTACTGTTAAAGTAATTTTGAATGTTTTTTCATGCCATACATCTGAAAAACTTCCTACTGTTGTGAACTGTCATAGCAGATGGGTCAGTTAGGAGATATACCCTTTACACCCATATCTTATTTAGCACTGCAGTTATTTCTTTTTAATACTGTATCTTATTCTCAGGCTGGGAGAAAGCTCAGCTTCATCTTCGTATCTGCTCATAGTTGTGACGACTCTAGTTTTCCCTCTAAGGCACAAAATGTGCAGAGATGTAACTTCTCTCATGTCTTTCAGAACATCCTAATCCAATCCCCACTACCTTCCTCTAACCTCACCCTCCACTTTGCAGTCTCCAAGAACCAATGCATGGCCAACAGCCACTTTTCTTTCCGAGCGGTATCTGGGGACAGCCAACCCGTCAGACCCACAAAATGAACTAATGCTTTCTTCTTTTGGACTACACAACTCCCCTTCCCCCAAGCTGACAAATTGGGATCTTTTCTCCACACAGTTACAGTCTCTGCAAGCTGCTAATGTCTCAATGAGAACCAACTAAATAAATCATTCAAAACGAAAGAGCTGCTTAAGCTGTAAGAGACCTGAAACAGCTGCTGAATTTTTAAATGCTCACATCCTCCCCTCAAAGCAATGAAATATTCTGTATAAACAAACACCAGCTCTCTAAACCTGCTGGGCTATCAGAAAACAAGGTTAAAGAAGCACGAGAGCTGGGAATTAGCAAGGATAATTAATTTTTCTTGAAGGATTGCAACATTGCCATTTATTGCCTCAACGTGTACAGACTGTAGGAACAGCGTCAATAAAAACTGATGCTCAAATACCAACTGTACTCATGTTTTAACCACACGTCTTGCATATTGATTTTGACATAAATGTGTATTACAGAGCATGATATTTTTATTGTGAAAATCTTTTAAGACAAAAGGTGTGCTTTGGGGGAAAATGTCAGCATTATTCTGTGGACATTAACCGTGTTTTCCACTAGTTGTAACAACTGTTGTTCCAACTTGAAAAGACATTTTTCTTCCAAAATAGAAAACCAGTTACAGATATTTTTCTACAGGAAGTGTCTGCTATTTTTCAATCATTTGTTATTCTGAAGTCTTAGTTTAAACTGGAATCTGCTTACGTTATAAGATCCAGTGCAGAGCTCCCAAAAGCTTGATGCTAAATTATTTACATGACTATTTTATTCTATGGCCTAGATAATACAACACTTGAAGAAAATAAGACAAGTGTAATTTGATACCAGTCATATTTTCATAAACACTTTGTGGACCACAGGGAATAGACTACTCTCTGCAACACCCTGTCAGTGAAAGGCAGCTACTTTCTAAACTAATGGCAGTAGCAAGGAACTGTAACAGAACACAGAAAATAATTACAGAGAAATAAAAAAGACATTTAGCTTCAAAGACGCTAATAGCAGGCAGAACAGACTGTTTGTAGTTTTTAATTTTTACTGTTACCATCAAAAATACCCATTTTATTTGAATTTGAACAAGAAAATAGATCCAAAATCCAACATGCAAAGTTCCTTGCTCCTACCTTTGTACCAACTAGCACACTCATTCTACATATATAACTGAACAGAAGAGACATTCTGGTCTCCTCCACTCACTTATCCTTTCTAACAATTTCAGCTGTAACTCCTTTCTAGCCACCAGGATAAACTATGCTCGATGGCTAAACTAGAGAAGTAAAAAATAAAGTTCCAATAAGAATGACTCTCTGAAACTACCAGGAGCTGAAGCAACGCTGGTGGAGGAGAATGGAAGCTATCAATGAAACAGCATGTAAATTCCAGCTAGGAAAAAAATCACTACTATAATCTTTAGCCTTTGGGCAACTTTAGGCTAGTCATTTCCAGTGACTCAGACAGCCATAATCATCTTAAGCACCTTCCTTCCATTTACAGATGAGAGGAGGACTCAGTTTGATCCCTTAAGGCACACTTGATGTGTTTAACATGGGAGGGCAAGTTTTGTGTCCAGTTCTGCCATTCTCTCACATACCAGGCACGTGGTTTGCATTGTCCCCCTCTGCTGCGTGGCTGCTAACGACAAAAGGATAGCCCTCACCAACCTCCTGGGTTCTATTGCCAAGAATCTTCTCAAAAAAAAGGATACTGGAACCTCACATAACAATTACATAAAAGTATTTCACATAAAAAACTGGTGTAAGTTTTCACAAACTGCTTGACTCATTTTACTTTCTTTTCCTGTTGCATATAAAATGATGTTGCAAAACCAAATTTTATTTTCCAAGTAAAGATAAGGAAGGTATTAATAAGCTTCTTTAACAGCTATTTCCACGCATAGCCATGACAGTAAATAGAGCTTACATTGTTAGAACAATGTTTTGGTTCTCATTCTCTCAACACTCTCTAAACTGTCATGGATACTACAATTATAAAACAAAACATCTAACAAACAACAATATTAACTTCAAAGTCATTATACAACATCATTATATACTATTTCCTTAACAAAAAGCCACAGTTCCTAAAAATACTCTAAAGCTCAAAGAAGCTATTATTACAACAAGATTTACATAGTATAAATTGTCTATACTTTCATCTTTAGAATGTGACATTCATGACTGGGAAAAATTCTCCTGGAACTTAAATCTGAATGCAGTGCCATTAAAAATAATCTGCAATTTCAGCCTCAGCCAAATCCTACGTATTTGCAAGATGCTATAATTATTCATGCAAAGCAATTTATAATCTGCAGCATCTAAAGCTTTTTTACATTTATATTGAACATGCAGCTTTTTCCTCTGTATCTGTGTTATTTCATACCTTAGGCAAGGCAAAACCGGAGAAGTTACCTAGTGCTCCAAGTCTAAAAATGTTTCTCATTTCACATTTTAATAAAATTCTGGAAACTCTTTGAGTTCTGCTTGTAGTCAACATGAAAAAATGATGCAGAATAAAAAAGGAAGAGTTAAAGTTCTATGTGCAAGTGAATGACCAACATTTGCATCTGAATTGTTTATAGGCTTTGTGCATGCATTTAAAGACACTTCACAAAAAAGTAATGAATTCCAAATTTCTGTAACTCGTATCACATTTAAACACACAGATCCTTTGGGTCCATGCCAGAGCAGCACCAAAAGACTGACAAGGCCACTTGCTCCTCTAGGCAAGGCACAGTTCAATACCAAGACCATGGGCATACATTCCCTTGTGGCTCTATAAAGCATCCCCACCCTGACCACACAGCTAAATGCAAAGGCTTCCCAGACACCCCATTTACAGTACATCAGACTCTCCTCTCCTGTTCTGTTCAGAAAATGCACCAGCTGCATCTGATACACAGCATCTCAGGGCAAAGGAAGCCAGGTGCCTGTGCAGCAGCAGGACAGCAGTGCACCTCCACCTGCCCAGAAGCTTTGGGAGGCCACACAGTTCACAGGCAGAGATCTCTCAGTCTCCACACAGTTCACAGGCAGAGATCTCTCAGTCTATCTCCTACAGAGCCGTGCAGTTGGGTGTATAGCACAGTCACACTTAGCAGGTGATTCCACATTCATAACCAGAATTGCTTTGAAAAGTTGCCTTTCCCCTCATTATCAGTCATGAGTTTCAAAAAACGTGAACAAAGCTTCAAAGATCTCCACAAATACACATAGGAGGAAGCTTACTTGTGGTACAAACAATCAACAAGAAATACAACAGAGTAGATCTGCCTAAATGCCAACTTTTTTCCTGAGTAGTAAAGAAGATATCTTCAAAGAGAAATGGCCTAAAGAGGCAAGAATAAGTGCCTTTTCTCCTCCTGTTGAATTACCCCAGTGCAACTGTACTGAAGTCACTTGAAACCAAATGAATGCCATATTCTATTCTTGTCCTAGCATACGTAGATTCATTTCAGTATTAAACTCATGGGTTTAACAGCTGCCTCTCACCTTCCAAATCAAGAAGACTTTTCCATCCAGAAAACTTTCCAACTGCAGAGTTTTACTCGGCCAGTTGGGTTTAACAGGAGAGTGACATTTGCAGGCTCCAAGACTGTTGCATGGTGAAAAAAATTTCCTAATTATTCTACATATATTCAAGGGCTGAAATGATGAAAACTAATTCAATAAAATTCAACACAGCCATGCAATATTATTTCTATAAACATTCTCAATAAGGCTTTAGCATTGCATTTGGTTTAGGAAAACATTGTGGCATAAGGGAAGTTTCTTTTTTCAGTCTTGAGCATCTGCAGTGCCTGGGGAGATCACAAAACCTTGTTAAATTCTGCCTGGAAGAAAAGTGTATTGACAAAAGTTACTTGAATTCTGCACTCTGTGTTGAAAACTAGTTGTCAGATGAACTGCTGTCCTTCTCATAACAATTAGGAAGCACAAAGAGGAGAACAGAGAAAAAGAGGCAGATAATTAAAAGCTTGTTACTTTGTTTCAGAGGTTTTAGGTATAGTGTTTAAAAAGAAAACAATAACAGGATAGATTTCAATACATTAAATATGTATTCAAATCTTGGGTGTAGTAATGGAATCAGTACCCATGAACAGCCAGCACTGATTTCCTGTAGTCCTTACCCCTAAAGCTGTATGGCAATTTACATGTTAACTTCTGAGAAGAAGGTTTTTGAAATTATATGCATTAGGCTAAACAACTAGATTCACGAATGTCATTAACAGACAACTTAGAGTCATGTTTAAAAGATCAAAATCCAACTCTGTTTTCACATATTTGCCTTTCAAATACAAACCTAGTCCCAATATACTGTTTTTTCTATTAGTGTTTACACCTAAACCAGAACTAGTTTCAAGCACAAATATAGGAGATGAGCTTCTTCAAACCGTATCTGTATTACAGAATATTTACACAAAGCATTTTCAGTCCTCTGAGACAGTGGTAGTATCCAAAGTGTCCCCAAGTGCCCACAGTGTAGGCAGTGGCAGTTAACCTTTCTGCAAGTGTCCAAGTGCACTGAAGAAAGAAATCAAACAAGAATAGAATCTCTGCTAAATTCAGGTAAGTAACTGAAATTAAGAACCATTACAGAGGTAATTTCTTTTCTATAAACAGAAGCATTTCAGAGATATTAATTATTATGATATTCATCAAGTAGTATATGAAATCTTTTGTGATAACTCAAAATATTTTTAAAAATCTTTTCCCTTTTTGCAAATGCACATGCAATGAAAGTCATATTCAGCGAAGAGAATTCCTGAAATTTCTTTCTGAAATACTGCTTCAGAAATGTTTTAACTTTTGCCTGTCATTCTCATGCTTTCCTATCTTCACCTTAAAAAACTAATCACTATTCATTGCATTGTCAGGTACTCAGAAATTACTTGTGATAAATGAATGCATGACATCAGATTGCCCCATCAACAAGAGGGCAGTTATTTTTACTCACAAAACTTAACCTGAACACATTCCACATGAGAACATTATCCAGAACACAGTATAATAAACTCAGTTTACTTTTCTTACCTGCTCTTGAAGGAATTCAGGTTCAGCCTTCTATCTGAAAAAGTTCTTCTTGGTTTGATAGCAGCAACTGCAAATTTGTACAAATTAATAGAAACATCAGATATATCTATACAGGAATAACTTCTCTCATTGATGTCTTTTTAATCACAAGAGATATCACTGAGCTTAGCATTTGAAATACATAAAAAGCATACTCACAACTCTTTCAGAAGTTTGCAATCTGGTTCTTTTCAACCACTACCCAAGAGAAGCAATTCCCCTATAAATTTATGAATAAGGTAATTACACTGTGTGTCATTCCAATCTTGTCAGTCACAGCTGGTTTTTTCCTCTAGCAGTAGGAATACTTGGAGCTGAAATAGGCAAAGGACCCATGGAGACCACCGCCAAGCCTGAAATCCTGTTAAACAGCTAACAATACCAAAACTAACAGCCCCTGACAGAATAAGCTCATAAAAAGAAAAGACCAGGACTAAGCTGTGGGGCACTTTAACTGCCTTTATACACAGAATTCCCCGTACTGTTGGATGACTGACAGAAAAAGTTCTTATTTTCAAGATGCTCCAGTCAGTAGAGAGGGATTTAATATCTCACAACTTAAAATTCCTTTTGTTTCAACTTAATTTTCAAGAAAACCAAATCAAGATAAAGGATGATATTCTATGTCTTCTGCTGCCACAACAAAACAAAACAAATCCCAGGAAAATATAGGACCCATTCACATAATTTATGTTTAGGCACAAAGCCACATTGTAACCACATAACAAACCTCAACTTCAGTATTATTTCTACAGATCCACTTTTTTTTCCAACTTTATGAAAAGGAGAAGGACTGCAGTGCCCAGTAGGACACAATGCAGTGGATCTTTTACATACATGCTCTTAAAAGAGAGGAAAAAATCAGTTTAACCACCAGGTGGAATATATGTAAGGTCCCATTTGGATGGCAGCGGTTTCACGGCAAGCAGCACCACTTGTACAGTGCTGTCTCAGGAACGGTTTTATTATGTTCAAAGTGGTTTACAGGTAACAAGGAAATGAGAACAGATAAGAGGGTATGCCAGTTCTCCCCAGCTCGTGCAGGTAGCTGATCTCCAGAAGAATTTCAGAACATACCCACAGCACACACCAGGCAAAGCCACGGCTTATTTGGTATGCTGCTCCACGCCACCGGACTGAGGAGACCAACTCCCAAGAATCTGTTCATGGAGATTTCTCCCATTCCTCTAGATATTGCATATTTGTAACCTATCATCATCAAGAAGCAATTCTTATGTCATAAAAAGTCCCAAAATAAAACAAATGTCTGAACAAGTGTCCTGTAACAGCCCAAAATTCCACACTCCCCTGCCAAACCCATCTGTCTACATGGATAACAAAGGACTCAGGATTGCTGTAGAAGTGTTTCCATCAGCTTTTTGCAGAGCATTCAGTAAGTTGTTCCTAGCTGTTCCTGTTGCTGCCACAGGCAAAACAAAACAAAAGGTAAGGATTTTATCTCCAAAGGAAATCTGTGGTAAAGACTTCAAGGAACAGACAGCGCAGAAAGGACTGGCTCCAGAACAGCTGTTTCTCAAGGCCTCACCCTGTAAGCACTCGATGTTTTAATGGTCAGGAAATGCTCAGGTTGTTTTGGATTACGCATTACTTAATAGATGTGTGACACAGTTCAGTTGAACTGCTACCACGAATGGGTATGAATAATCATTCCGTGTTTTTCAGTAGACTGTAGTATAACTTCACTTCCTTCAGAAGAACATATACTTCATGGATGAGCCCACCCAGATGCCAGAGAATCCCATTTGCATCAGAAAAGTGGTATTCAGATCTGCCCTTAGACAAGATCTTCATTACTATTTTATGGTTATATTCAGATTTATTTGCATAAGACAGTCATTCAATAATAGAATGGCATCAGTTGCAAACTTCCCTGCCAACATCTGTACTGCTTCTAGCTTAATTTAAAGCGTGAAAAAGAGAGGAACTCCTGGGAAGCTGCCAGCAGTAATGTACTCCTGCACTTTAAGCAAATAGTTTGTTTCCTCTACAGGAGACAGATCAATACTCGAGAAACAAAAACAAAATCAAGAAAAGCTAAAAGCTTAGTCATGTAAATCAGGGTGGAGGAAAACTGAAAGAAAGCTCCTCATTGGCATTCTACAACTTCTGCAGACCCCCATGGCCCATTAGCTAATTTCTGTTAAAACACAGAGCTCTGGAATGATAAATGCCAGTGGCACATTTCTAAAGGTTTGTGGTTACTGAAATAAACATGTCCCTGTTCCCAGGACACCAAGAGACAGAAAATTAACCAGAGGTTAACTGGGTCATTAGCTATAGCACAATACAGGTCACTGCAGATTCAATTTAGTTTGTATTCGGCTAAAGAATCAAATACAGCAACCAGTTCTCACAGCAGGAAAGCAAGTAACTTATCAGCACACTGACGTATCTTGGATACCAGGGCACCATGTCTGTCATGATTCATACCGCTTTGAACTGATGTCACATTATTTTGATGAAATAGAATACAGTGTCTACACAGACCCATACAACTTAGATGGTTCTGAATCTAAGCATTCAAATACATGCACTAATACTGAATATTTAACATCATATGCAGTCTGGGGTTTTGACTTCTGGTTTTTTTAAACCGTGGAAAATATTTCAGTAAGCTTTTCCTGCAAAACAGCACTGGCAAGAAAGTAGTCAATACACACGTTTGAAAAAAAAAAAATGTCATGTGGGTTAATAAAAAACCCAGAACATAAGGTGTTAATGGCTTTGATCAGCACCTACACAACATATATAAGTATTTTGTCTCAATATAGTCTCTTATGAACAACAAACCTCAGCAACTCTAACATGAGAAGTCTAACAGTCCAAAGGCTCAAAAACTGGCAATACTACATAAACAATTAGAACCTGTTAGTACCCAACTGATTTGCATCAGTCTGCACTAAAGAAGAGGGTTCTGAAAGACTGAATGAATTATCAAGAATCCCATATAATGTATTTCAAACCACTGGGGTGGGTTGGTTTTTTTTTTCAGTAGCTTGATCTTAAGGCCTTGAAACAGGATTAGATAGAATAAAAAAATAAATAGATTTAAGCAAGAACTTAAAAACTTTAATTCTCTGCAGTAAAACATTTTTATTACAAGCATGCAGCTTTCCTAAAATTCAGAGACATAGCACCTGCATTAGTAACTCATAAACCTAACACTTGACTTCATGCAGAGTTACAGAAATGTGGCTCATGAGTTCTCCTGCCAGAACTTGCATTAATATCAGAATGTTTAACACAATCCCATTCTGTAGTACTATTCAGTCTAGTTTCATAAGCACGTGAATGTACAATTTCTGCAGCACAGGTTTTCTAGAGCAGATGATGTAAAACATAACAGCATTTAGACATCAGAAGAACCACCAAGCAAATCATCTCCCAATACAATATGGTTTCCACACCATATGCTTTAGTGTCATTGCTCTGAATTGTTTTCCCCCCATCTTCCAACAGATGATGTGGAATGTTCAGTAGAATCTAAAATTCATAGCCAGCTAAATGTTATTATGCTCCTGAGGCATCTTTTTACAATACAGTAGTAAATCAACCCATAAAACGCTTCCTGGGAAATTAGTTTATTAAGTGCCTCAGCTCTATGCCTACTAAGAGTCAAAGAAATCTTTACCATACTCCAAGTTAACACAATAACCTTCACAATATACAAACACATTCAGAGGTCATCAGTCACAGAAGTAAAATGTATGAGTTTAGGATTCTAATATTAAAATTATAAAAAGAGCAAAATCCCACCCTAAAACACGCCCTAAAACCTTTTTGAGTTGTGTTCTTTCTGTCCACTGAAAGGCAGAAACTCTGGGGTAACAAGCAGGGATAACACTGCAAAAAAAGGATGTACAAAGAACTTCACACTGTTAGTACATCAACAACAAAGACAGAATCCAAAAGAAAAATATTAAATCTATAAGCAGATCTAAGAAAATCTACATAATTGATTCAGGTCAATTGATCTTAACTTCCAGACACCAAAAACCCACAAGGTATTTTCCCTATTCAGTTTCCAGACTGAAAACAACATCAACTTCTGACACAACTCAGCATCTTTTTAGTTGAACAATCTTTCCCAAATACTACTCACAAGTTCTTATACACAGCAACTTAATCTACTAAACTGCAGAGTGGCAGGCAGTGACTGAGTAATCAGAGATTATCAGAACTGTCAGATCACAGGAGAACCCAATGTTTACAGGGCTTCTTACCTCAGGAGTCGGTAATTCAGTGTTTCACGATGACTGCTGCCTAGAATCGTCAAATATGACAGGCAATTCAATTGCTTTCCTTTCAGAAACTTGAAATAAGGTGCTGCCCATTTGTAAATGGAATAGGTATTTCAGGAGCAATGAAATTTTGACTAATATTTATGTAATTTCTTGATATGTAAGACCATTCATGTCTTACATATTGATATTTACAGTTGTTTACCCATCATCACAAAGTTGCAACCTTCAGTTCAGAATAGTACATACAGGTTAGCAACAACTGGTAGATTAATTTTATTTTGACACTCTCTCCCAACAATCCATTAAATATGGCTAATCAGTCCTAATGATTATTCATCAGAACTTTTATTTCACTTCTATAAACTGCTTAAACTCATTGAACTTAGAGCTGCTATTTGGATTTTACTGTGAAAGGTGAACTAATGCTGGAAAACATACACAGAAATACAAAATAACAAAAAACCCCCAAAACTAAAGTAACATTTTTATAAAATTCAGAAATATTACACATCCATTTTCTTCCTACATAGGTCAGCCATTAATTAGCTGAATAAACTTGTACTATCATTTCAGAATTTCCTCCCACACACCATTTAAGGGAAGGATGAGGAAGGGTGGTGAGGACAGGCAGTGGAGAAGCAGTTAACCATCAACAAACTACATGGAGAAATTCAGACAATTTCCAAAAGCTAAGCAAAAATCCAAGCATATAGAAAATTCATATAAATGGGAATTGGGGGGGCCAACAGGAAAACAAACAAACAAAACCCCACCAACAAACAAAAAACTACACACAGGAAAAACCTAACCAAAGGAAAAAAGACAACGTAAATCCCACTCATTAAGGTTTTCAGATTTCACATTCAATCACAGTTTGGACTAGAATAAACCCAAGATATTCTCCAAACCATGATCATACTGGAACATCCATTTTATATGTAAGCCTATATGTCATTCTCTATCATGTCCACTCCAGCCTGAGACACTGACCCAGCATACTGATAAAAAATGAGAACGTGTTCTGTCAAGAATACTGCAAGAGACAACTGAAAAGGCAGCTTTTATCTCCTCTTCATGAAAATTGGCAAAGGCATGGAGTATTCTTTCCAGAAGTATGATCTCACTGAAATCTTTAACCAAGATTCTCTGATGGGTTTTCAGAAGTTCGTGATCTTACTTTCACTCAATTCTAAATTTCACAGTAAGACAATATTTTCAGATGGCCAAAGGAAGTATGTTAAGAGGAAAGAAGTATTGTGAGGAATTACAACTACTTGAAAAAGCCTGTGATACCAGAAACCTTGAATCCTATTATTTGTGTTGAAGAGTGTACTGAGTTCACCTAACTCCCTAAAAAAGATTAAAAGTAAAGCTGTCCTACTTACACTAAGATTGTGAGCATTTTACTAAACCTGTCTCATATTCGATTTCCCTACCCCCATAAAAAAACAAGAGGAGCAGCTAAGGTAAACTGAGATGGTAGCAGGCACAGTTCAGCTTTTGAACAACTGCTGTAGGACACTATGAAATGCAAGTATTAATCAAAGTCTATAAAAAGGATTGACTCTGACTACTTGAATAATACTTTTAATCTAAAAAATATCTTCATAGGTCAGTTTTACTGTCACATAATGAGAAATTCAAAAGAAACACTAAACATTAGCAGGGATAAACTACAGAATATCTTTGTGCAAACGCATTGAAGTTATTCTTGGAGAGGAGAGAGAGAAGGAAAGAGAATTGCTATACGTATCACTAGCACCAAATCAAACACTCCAGTTGCATCCTTTGAGAACTCAACCACATTATACTCTAGTGCCTAAGTTCTTGGAGCATGGCTTGCCATGCCTCATGTCTCACAGGATCTGAGAATAAAAGCTATTGCACTGCAGATTAATTTTGGAATGCAACTGCCACTTAATCAATTTAAGGGCTTTTCATAACTCTCTGATGGTATAAGAAGACATTCAGTATTAACAAGAGAAAAACCCCAAAACCCAATTTATTGCCATGGTAGAAGTTTTGGAAATAACATAGTATTCTTACCATTAATTTCCTACTGAATTTAACATTAGTCACAGAAAAGCATAATCACTTATGCATTCATTCACATGTCTGAAGGTTGGAGAAAACAAAGGAGATGACACAGATGCTGCACCTCTGCATGCTTTAAAATCCATCCATGTTTTTAAAACAAAACAACAACAACCAAAAATAAAATTAGCTCATCAGAGTCCTACTTACAGCTCAGCCAGATTTATGCCTGGCGCCTTGCAGGGCTGTTGAACAGCCCGTCACAGGGCTAGAAATCCCAAGTTTTTAGTACAGGACGTTATTTACCACCTCCTCACAGACTGACCTTGGGCAAGTCACTTCCCCCGCATCTCGGCTCCCCAGCTGCCAGTCCGCCCTCCGCTCCTCCCCGAGCGCCGAGCACCCGGGAATTCCGCACGACAAGCGGCTCTGCACGGGTGAAGCTGGAAAAAAGGGAAAGGGGGAGCGGAGGTGTCCCCTCACCTACAGGTGATGGAAATTCCCCTGCCATGGATCCCGTCCCCCAGCCGGGGGAGAATCCCGCCAGCCCTGCCCCGTGCTCCCAGCGCACCGGCCACACCGGCCACACCGGCGGCGGCCGCGCCCTGCGGGCCTCCACCCTCAGGACCCCCAGCCTCAGGACCTCCACGCTCAGGACCCCCGCGCCCTCAGAGCCCCCCGCGCCCTGCGGGCCTCCACCCTCAGGACCCCCAGCCTCAGGACCTCCACGCTCAGGACCCCCGCGCCCTCAGAGCCCCCCACCCTCAGAGCCCCCCGCGCCATGCGGGCCTCCACCCTCAGGACCCCCAGCCTCAGGACCTCCACGCTCAGGACCCCCGCCCTCAGAGCCTTCTGCACCCTCAGGACCCCCGCGCCCTGCGGGCCTCCATCCTCAGGACCCCCAGCCTCAGGACCTCCACGCTCAGGACCCCCGCCCTCAGAGCCTCCTGCGCCCTCAGAGCCCCCCGCGCCCTGCGGGCCTCCACCCTCAGGACCCCCAGCCTCAGGACCTCCACGCTCAGGACCCCCGCCCTCCGGGCCTCCACCCTCAGGGCCTCCTGCGCCCCTCAGGATCCCCGCCCTCAGACCCTCCTGCGCCCTCAGGACCCCCGCGCCCTCAGAGCCCCCCGTGCCATGCGGGCCTCCACCCTCAGGACCCCCACCCTCCGGGCCTCACCCTCAGGGCCTCCTGCGCCCCTCAGGACCTCCACGCTCAGGACCCCCGCCCTCAGAGCCCCCCACCCTCAGAGCCCCCCGCGCCCTGCGGGCCTCCGCCCTCAGGAGCCCCATCCTCAGGGCCTCCGCCCTCAGAGCCCCCCGCGCCCTCCGGGGCTTCCCGCGCCCCTCAGGACCCCCGCCCTCAGAGCCCCCGCCGGCCGCGCGGGATGCGGGCACTCACAGGTGCTGGAGCCGCCACAGGCGATCACCGTTCCAGGTTCCGGGGCGGAGGCGGTCTCGGCCCCCGGCGGTCGGTGAGCGAGCCGGGCTGCGGGCGCTGCGCTCCCGCCGCGGAGCCGCCACTGCGGCGCGGCCGCCCGCCCTTCCCCGCCCGCCGGCCAATGCGGGCCGCAGCAGGAGCCGGCAGCCGGCTCCAACCATCTGTTGCCAGGCGCCTCCCCCAGCCCTCGGCCGGGGGCTCCCGCCCAGGCGCGGCCCGGGAGGGGGGAGCCCGCGCCCCGCAAGGCGCTGTCCGCCCCGGCCTGCCGCGGGCTGCGGCCCTGACCCGCCTCCTGCCCCTCGGAGCATCGGCCCGTCCCGGGGCTGCGCTGGCCCCGGGCGCCCGGCTCCGCTCCCGGCCCCCTCCCGGCTCCGCTCCCGGCCCCCTCCCGGCTCCCCGCTCCGCTCCCGGCTCCCGGCCCCTCTCCCGGCTCCGCTCCCGGCTCCCCGGCCCCCTCCCAGCTCCCGGCTCCGCTCCCGGCCCCTCTCCCGGCCCCCCTCACGGCTCCCCGGCTCCCGGCTCCGCTCCCGGCCCCCCTCACGGCTCTCCTCCCCGCTCCCCTCCCGGCCCCTCTCCCGGCTCCCAGCTCCGCTCCCGGCTCCCCTCGGCCCGGACAGCCGCCTCGGGAGGGCCGGGGGCCGCAGCGACGGCCACGGCGGTGCCCATGGCACTCGTCCTCCCTCAGGTGTGCAGATGATAAAGTCCCCGCCTGATAAAATGTTTGCACTTCCCACCCGACAGCTCGAATCCTCCACATGGAATGTTGCACGGAGGAATGTGCCTCGTCCTGCTCCAGTGCCAGAAACAGGGCTAAAATCTGTCTATGTTTAAACTTGAGACACCTCTTGTGAGCTAGCTCTCCCCAAAGAGTCAAGCTTCTATTTAACGGGTTAGGGGTTTAGCCTGTCGCGTTCCCAGCCGGAGGGTTTTCCCACAAACCTGAGGACAACCTGCGTGTCCCGTCCTTTATTTTGGGTCTCCACCCCAGGCAACAGTAGCTGAGACACGGTGCAGATGTAGAATTTCACAAAAGCAGAGCGACAGTTCCTGTTTTACTTCTCTTTTCGTATTAATAATTTCCTTGTTACAGATCTCCCTGATCATGCTTTTTTAACCAGATGCCTATGCTTCCTGTTGATTCTGCAGAAAAAACCCAGGGAGTAAGACACTAGCTTTATTCCACCAGGTTCTAGAGTAGTATTTTTAGGAAGTCATGTCAAGAACAAGATGCAAATTTCTCTCAACTTTCAACAACTTAAATTTAAGGAAATAATCTTGAGATTCATGCTGTGTAAAGAAATAAAGGTGCATTTCTTTAATGGGTCAACACAAGTTCTAAGTTTGTCTATTGGTTTTTCTTTTTCATTTTAAAAACGGTCAGATTCTTATTTCTCACTAGAACAGTGTCAAATTATGGATTTAAAACCAGAGTATGGACCAGACACAATTTGCAGGACTTGAAGATTTGATGTACAGTCAATTTTATGAGGGGGTGAATGTCAAAGGGCCAAAATAAACTGGATAATCTTGCATTTAAATTCATCATACATCCTTTTATTATATAAAAAATACTATTCCGGGAAGCCAACCACCTGTATTTTATATTAATGCTGTTATGACATGGCTTGTAAGTGGTTCAATATGTTACTCTAAATAGACACTTTCAAAGATAGGATCTATTTCTCATCCACTAAAAAAGTTTTATCTTTGCATTAAAGGGGATCAACACAGCTGAGCTTTATCTGATTATTACAAAAAATGTCTAAAAAGTACACAAAATTAAGTGATTGCAATCTTTCTTGTGAGACTCCAAAGGAATGAAAGTTTGTCCTCAACAGGCATGTGTAATGCCTCTAAATCTGAAGGGACAATTTGTCATTACAAGATATTTTTAAGGAACGATTTCTATATTGTTACAATTACCAGAATGATAAATTGGCTAGTGAATCTTCCATTAATCTTACAAAGCTATGCTCAAGTCTAAGTTATTCCCATATATATTGGAATCAAGACTGATCATAATAATTTTGTGAGATATTATGTCTAACATTAATGCAAGGTTTTGTCTAACTACTGTAAGAATGTTATTATTGATTTTATTAATATTTAGAAATTCCTTCTAACAGCTTAAACAAATTGACCTCGGTACCAAATACATGCATGAAAAATTGCTCTTCACTTGAGTAAAGAGCATGCTGTCATCATACATGAAAGACAAAGGATGGTTGGAAATAAAACTACATATTGGTAAACAACTGACCTCTGAAGCAGTGAAAATACAAATAACCTGTTCGACTGTACAACAAATCTTGGCAAAGTCTAAAAGCATAGACAGGTAAGTGTGTCTCAGTCCACTGCTATAATAAACAATGCTGCTAAAGATAAAAACTAACATCTTAAGTCTGAAACTAATATTTCTCTATTGAGTGGTTGAATTTACAAAATGACTAGAGCAAAGGCAGTTGCTTACCTTTAAAAAATATGTATTCTTTCTGCTTGCTAATTACCCTTTTATTACTTTTTGTATAGATTAATGATATGACAAATTCTGTGTGCATACACCATGTATATTATGAATGTTAATAGGGCAAGATCAGTTTAGGGTTTTTCTTCTGTATTTTTACTTGCTTCTTCCTTGGGCAGTTTCCTGAACTTGCCTGCAAATTGTTCTTTCGTCTGTGAGATCTGGGACAGCCAGACTTGAAGAAGGGCACTTTATTAGTAATTGTATTTCATGAATTCATTTAGCTATAAAAACATTAGCTAGTAAATAAGATATTTGAATAGAGGCATTGGATCATTGTCCATCATAACACGCGGCAGTCTGTGCTGCAGCCCAGAAAGCCCCCAGGCTCTCCCGTACCCCAGGCTGCACCAACAGCTGGGTGACCAGCAGGTCCAGGGAGGGGATTCTCCTTCTCACTGCCCCTGTGGGGTCCCACCCAGAGAACTGCACCCACCCTGACACCCCAGCACAAGGTGGACCTTGTGAGACACTGGGAGAACTGGGGGTACCCTGGGGAAGAGAAGGTTCCAGGGAGACTTCAGAGACCCTTCCACTGCTAAAGGGCTCCAAGAGAGCTGGAGAGTGACTTTAGACAAGAGGCTGGAGTAACAGGACAAGAGGGAATGGCTTTCCACTGCCAGGGGGCAGGATTAGATCCATACTAGGAAGAAATTCTTCCCTCTGAGGGAGGTGAGGCACAAGTTACCCAGAGAGGCTGTGGATACCTAGTCTCTGGAGGTGTTCAAGGCCTGGCTGGATGACGATTTGAGCAACCTGGAAGCTGTCCCTGCCCATGACAGAGGGGCTGGAACTAAATTATCTGTAAGGTCCCTGCCAACAAAAACCATTCTATGATTCTAGGATAACAGCATTTTCTCCTTTTCATTCTAAGCAGCTGATATATGGCAGTCTATAAAGTGTAAAATAAGGTTTAAAATCTAGCCAGTGTTTTTGTCAAATATAGTAAACATCTTAAAATCATCAAAGATCCTGTGTGAAAATTGTTTAGAGAATAAAGTTTCTTTCATTGGTTAAGTGTTGCATTAACATTGCGTGCAGAGGTAAAACTGCAATAATTCAGGAGACCAAGGATGGAGAATGAACAGGTTTCCTCAGAGTTCACAATGAAAAACCCTATATCCCTGAAAAACTTGGTTTTCTTTACCAAACGTTATTGCAGTGCCTAGTTATGGGAGTCCAGTGACATGAGGATCCAGTACCGCTAAGAAAACTACTCAAAAACTACTTTGGTGTGTTTTCCATAGTGTTCATCTATGCAATAAGCTCAGGAAACTCCCTCTCTTGCCATTCCCACACTATGTGTTTGCCCTAAGAATTTTGGTTTTATGGTTGTGTGCATGTTGTATATAGTTATACTGTAATTTTCTTTCCCCATCTTTTCCTTGTGCAAAGATGAGCAAAATGTTTTCTATTAGGGTGATGCTTTCAGCAGAGTTAAAAATATTGATATACATTAGCTGTTATAATCAATTTTTTAATCCCTAATGTCTTTGAAGATCCATTAACCTTAAATAAATCCAACAAATCTGATTGTTCTTGCCAACTTCCCATTTCCAAACAAAGATATATCAAGTTACATTAATAGCATCAGTAATTAAATACTAGGGCGAAGGTAAAAGCAAACCCTAAGATCCAAATAGTGCAAATTTGGGCCATAGATTTAGTTCCAGATCTTGAAGCAGGCTGTTCTCTGTCAAAGACAGTTAACTTGAAAGCACTTTCATATGCCAGGGAGCAGAGAATATATATGGAAAAAGCAAAATTTCTTTTGGACTTTATTCTTCTCAAATATAGGCACTGAATGTATTCTTACATACTTCCTTTATGTTGTAAAGAGTTTTCCTGAACAATATGCATGTGTATAAACATGTCTTTTATTGAAGGATGGACAAGTGGTGGGCTCAAGTCAAAGAGCTTTAGGTATAAATTGGATTGTGAAGCATACAACAGGTATTAGTCACAAATGAGACATCACAGTAAGACATCCTTCTTTACACATAACCTTTCTTTATGTAGAAAGCAAGTGTACAGTCCCATGCTGTGCTCTTCTTGCTGCTCGGCATGTTGGTACAAAGCACAGAAATAACAATTTCAACTGTTTTCTTGTTACAGGAAGAAATTCTGATTTAAGAAATATGTGCTCCTGGGACAGTGACATCACATGCTGCAACTCCTAATTAATTGTATGAATTCTTGGGGCTTGCCTTTTAGTTTTGTATTGACAGAGTAGAGAAATCTGAATGTGTGCATGAAGGGGGAAGGGACTGAGCTGTGCAGCTAATGAGGATCCCACACAGAGATTTTCATTATATGGTTCTTATGAGAGAAACTACATTGTGGAATGAATACCCAGGCCTTTGTTTGATTTTTAACCCATTCTTCACTAAGATGAAATCCTCCTGAAGTAGATGGACATTTCCCAGAGTGAAAAAATGGGTTCTGGTTTTTGCAAAAGGATTGAAATTTTGTCTGGAAAGTCCATTGAGAAGCAGGAGCCTTTTTTTATTAAGCAGATTTTACTAGATAGTGTCCTTTTTCAATATATGGTATCATAAAAGTTATATAGCAAAAAATGGTTTAACATGCTGGAACAGCAGCTGTAAGGATCATGATCCGTGCAGGCAAAATGTGAATTTAAATATTTATAAGTATTTGTAATAATGTTTATTTCTATACTGTGATGGTATAACATAGAACAACTGCAGAATATATAAAATTGTCATGTGTTGTTTGCAACCTGAAAATGTTTGGAAACAGAGACCTCCCAAGACAAGAGCTTTGACACCACACATTCAGGTTTGGCCCTAAAATACATGAATCATAGTGATTTGGCTACTGAATTATACAAGATAACAAGCGAAGGCAGTGTAAAGGGATTGAAGAGTAACATTACCTAAAGCAGTAATGATTTAGAAAGAAAATTCAAATTATTTCCTGCCATTTGGTGGCTGGGTTATTTTCTGAGTTTGACTTTTCTGGGCTGTTACATGTTTGTGAGGCTTTCTAAACTTTCTTTTAATCATCAACAATAAAACATATTATTTCCTAAATTCATTTTATTTCTGCTGAGAGCTAGTTATCATTTGAACTTTCATCCCATTGCTTGATCACACTGGTTTTATGTTTATTTAACCTATTTCTTAGCACAATGCATGAGAGGACTGAATATGAAGGACAATTTCTTACAAATTGTATTACATTCTTTTTATTTGCAGCTGTCATGTTTCTCGCTTTGTGATTACAGCAGGTAAACAGTGTGGACAAAAACTAGGCACATATAAACAAATCACCAATTCTATATTTTGTTCTGTTTGATTGTAAAACTCAAAAGTCAGCTCTCAGTTTTTATCAGCAGCTGTTAAAGTAGGGCTATAGTGGAAATTTCTAAGAAGTGTGCTCATATAACCTAATAGTGAACCTGGAAAATATTATGACTGGTTGCAGATGCACTTCTATTTTACCTTCTTTTATTATTTGAAGAATTAATCTAAAAGTCAGCCCTTCCTTTTTTTGTGTAGCACATCGTATGCCTTGTTAATGTTGGGTAATACAGAGTAACACACATGAAGCATCATTTAAAATCTTTTGCAGATGACGTTTCCTACTTTCTGGGAAAGAGCAGCACAGATAGCTCTACTGACTGTTGCTTTTAAGTCCACTTCACTCTGGAGTTCTTATGTCTGGTCTTCCAGTTACTCTGTTGTTTGTATGAGTTATGCATCTATCTGGACAGAGTCTTCTGAGAATAACAAAAGGCTCAGCATAACTAACGGGCAGAAATCTCCCAGGGGCTGTTCCTCAGTATCATCATGGCATGTAAGACTCACTCAGTCCAAGGCAATCTCTATTTGTTTAATGTACATGTCGTTCATTCCTTATAATAAATGTATGTACTTTAATTCTCAATTATCATTAAAGAAAACACCCCAGTTGTACCAAATACAACTGGGAACTTCTGTTGGAAAACTTGTGCATATTCTTCTATGTTAGAAGAATAAAATTTTGTGTAGGATTTTCATTTCTTTCTCCCACCTCCCCAAGGTTTTGTTTTTCCCCCATATGCAACAGGATCCTCTTATTGCTTAGAAATTTATGCTGCTGTATAAACAGTAAGCACACAGACTAGCCTCATAATCAGAGAAATGCACATGTGTTTGTTACCTATAGAATCATCAGATTCCTTTAGGTGTTCCCTGGAGGCAACACAAAAGTGTTGTGTTGTGTTAGACACTTTAAAAGAGTTCAGGCACATTTTCTTCTGGAATATGGGTGATGTGATTTGCAATGGATTTATTTGGACATTGCATGTTCCATTTCACTCATCCATTCCAACCTTAATATGCACCTAATAATTTGAGAGACAGTGAAAAGCGTAGAATTAAAAAATCCATATGAAAAGAATGGCATGGGAGGACAAAAGAAAGGCAAAATACGAATAAGAGGGCAAAAAAATCAAAAGCGGGCAAAAGAATCAAAGAAAGTTTGCTAAAAGAAATAGAATCCTTGAATTATTCTTTTCCTGCTATTAGCTAGATTTATGCAAGGTCACTGCTCTACCTGCCTAGTTGCAGGAGATGAGGGAATTACCTGGAACTGAGGGAATTCTCTTTGTTATGATGGTAAAGCAAGACACGTACTCATTCCTATATTCTAAAATTAAAGAGCTGGTTCTCACATACATTTCACCTGCCTGTGCCCTCTGCTCTCATTTGGGCTTTGCCTCTGGCTCTCTGCGCAGGGAATTTGTGTGTTGGGATTTGTGTTCTCTCTCTTGGATACAGTTTCTTAAGACCTTTGTCCCACAGACTGCTTGTTTGTGAGTAACTGCCTGGGAACCCCATTCTGATGTTACTGAATGTTTCCTTCATGTGTGCAGGAAACATTTGCAGGTGTTCTCTGTTTTTTGGGGCTTTTTTAATATGCCAAAAGTCAATAGCAAGCACAAAATTCTGCAAATTCCCTTTCCTGGTTCTTTTGCGAAAGAAAGGAGATAAAGTTTATGTGAGAAGTGAACTGTTACAAATCTATTTTAATATACATCTGAGTACATTTACACCATGGATTTGCAAACCAGAAATTAATTAACTGCTTTGTATTCTGCTAGGACAGGCAAAGTTTTTTCTTCTCTTTCTGATTAAAAAAAAAAAGGAAGGAAGACAGAAGACCTCTGTTCTTGACCTTGTTCATTGTTAGCATCTGCAAGGAATACAGTGTACAGACTTAAGTCTTACATGGAGCTGCGTCTCAGTGGTTTGTTTGTGGGCATTGTTATTAAACACATCCTTGTATTTAAGTTAAAATAAATCAACAACATAAAGATAAAAAATAACCAGCTCAAAGGTTGTGTGAACCCTGATGTTCTGAGTGCAACAAGAGCCAAATGCTGTTTGCAGAAAACCAATGAAGCACAAAATATAGCAGCATGTGTCCCTCCCTGTGTGCATTATTATCTCTCACACATTATCTGAGGCACCCCATCTTGCACAGTGTGTGGCTGAATAACCCCCTGCCGCTGAGTGGATTCATGCCTGCTGTTCATTTTTGAAAAGTAATTTTGTACAATTATCCTGCTAAATATTGATAGCTTTCACCACTCCAGCCACGGCTAATTAAAAGACACACTGTGTAAAATTTTAATTAGGATTCATGTCAGGGTGAATAATGATAAAAAGAAAGACAGAAAAAAGGATAAGAAAAAGGGGGAGGAAAAAAAAGGAAAGAAAGAGAGAAAAACAAAACAGTTGGCATTTGTCGGGGGATTTTATTTGTGACCTGCTGGTTTGCTCTTGAACCTCTTTTTATCCTCAGATTTATTTCCCCTCCCTGGTTGTTCTCAGCTCCTGATCTGAGGGTATGGAAGGAAAGAGCTCCTCAGTGTGAGCCTGTATTTTATACATTCTCAGTAGAAGATTTCATGTTTTCTGCTATGTCGGTTGCTACCCTTTCAGTGGTGCAATAACGACTGCAGGAACCAGGCATTTCCTGGGGACTGATGGCCACTGAGCTGGAACCTCGGCCCTGAGGAAGAGAAGGCACTCATTAACTTCAGCTATGTTTCATTCATAGTCTATACATTGGTTTTGGTTGTACATGTGAGACATGATGCTCACTTTTACAATTTCAAAGGTTTATTAAACCTTAACAAAATACACCAAAGGACCGAATAAGGAAACACTCTAGTGCTGGGAGCATGGAACTAAACCGCCGTGTCTCAGCCACCGAAAGGCTGCTGAGCCTCCTCCTGCACTCGGTGCTGCATCAGGTAACCCTGCCCCTCCCAGAGCCCGTCAGCCCCTGGGGGAGATCGCTCTGTTACACCTCGTTACCTTTGCTGACTGCAGGTGAGGTGTCCTGCTGCACCTCCTGGGAACAAGGCAGCCCTCCCCCAAGGCCACCAAGGCCCTGCGGTGACAGCACCTGGGGGACGGGAAGGGGACTGTGGGGGAATGTGCCACAATTACCACACATCTGCAAAACTTCTCTTAATATACACATAATATTCATCTCTTAGTTATGAGAGCCAACCATCACATCACTCATCTCTAACACACGGAAGTCAAACTAATCTTTGAAGGGTTTAGATATGTGTGAGAGAAGGAATGAACCCTTATTTTAAGTCACGTGGCCCACATAATTCCATTTGCTTGAAAATGAAAAAAGTGATGTCAAATCTATAGACAGATCCTTCTTATGAAGCAATGTGTAAAATTCGACGCATTTGGTTGTTATGTATCAGCTTCATGGAAGCCTTGGAAGTGTTTTCAGGCATTTCTGATAATGTCAAAATTTAATGCATGCAAGCTATAATTAAAACTTATTAGAAGAGTGAGCAAGTATCCATCAAAAGTAAATAAAATTCAAAAAGCCACCTACATTGTGTAGTGAAATTTATTTCTACTTGGGGGCTAACTTTGTCTCCTTCACCACTCTCTGTACTTAAGGAATTTGTATTTAGGTGTTGGCAATTACAAGTGTGTCCCTTATACAAGTAATTTCATCCAGTGCACTGAAATAACATTACTTCATTTCTAAGACTGCCACTTACTAAAGGAACTGCTAATTTGTTTTTTGGTTTGTTTTTTTTTTTACTCATTGACTAACAGACAACGTTATGAGTTTTCTTCATTGAGAAAGGTTAAAACCCAGGAGGGTCTTGTGTTCATGGACAAAACTTTGGGAACTCAGAATGTTGGCTACAGCTCAGCCTTTTGGCATCATGTCTTTTTAATACATCATACTTACAGAAGGGGCAAAGTAAGAAAAGATTTTAAAGGACCTTTGGTTACGCTTGTGCTGTCAGTTTATATTTGCTCTATTCTCCTCAAACTGTGAGGGAAGAATGTAAATTGTACGTATTGCTGGCTGGAGTGTATAAATGATCCAGATTATGTATGTGAATCAGTGAAGAGACATCATTGTTTAGAGATGAAATTAACTGAGTATGGAGAAAAGACCATTTGCATTCATAAAACACTGAAATTATTATCTTACGAATATTGGAAGAAGGTGTATAGGAAAGAAAGCTTCAATGTTAAATATTTGCCAATTGGGCCCTTATTATTTGTCAGTATGTAATTTAGTTATGGGTAATTTATTTTTATTGCTGATTTTAGGGGTTTATTCTCTGTAATTCTCAGCCTGCCGAATTCAGGACTCCTACAGCTGGTGGCTTCTGTGAGCTGAGCCCAACCCTGGCCCATCTAATCTGCACTTTGCCTCACTGTTAATAGAACAGGATTGCACTACATCTTTTGCCTCTTTTTTATTTTTTAAGTCAAAACATTAACCAGTAGGGAAAAAATTACCTTATGTTATGTGAAACCTATATGTGCACCAATTTATGTATCTATAAATAGTGATTGCAGACTAAATGTTGTGGTTTAGATTTTTCTTTAGACAATATAAATATGATGACAGGTTCCTAAGTAACTGATTTACAGCTCTTCTGGAACAAATAATAATTAATAGTCATAAACGTTTGCAACATTTAAACAAATGTAGAAGCCTGACATGACAAATACATATACCAATTTGGAAATCTGAAAAAGCAAAATGCTGCTGTGACTGTCTTCCAGCACGAAGAATGCTGCTTTTGAAGCGGCTGTCTTCCCTGGCCAAACAGCAATCTCTGCTAATGAGCACGTTTGTCACTGTGGCACATCTGGTAATTTGCTCTTACCACGTCGTTATGGAGCAGTAGGTGCCTGAGCCATCAAACCCCTCATCAGTATGCTGCAGCTCATCTCACCCCATCTATGTCAGAGGTAATTCCTTGTTATCCACCCTCTGTCCACCAGTCCATTCAGGGGGAGCTGAACAAATACTGGCTTCTAATAATGCAAAATAAGGAGAGATCAGTAGCCTCAGGAGCCTGTGGATCAGTCTGTAAAAGAATATAATTGGCTTTGGCACTTAGATCTTTACAGAGTTAACGTCTTACCTGCTGAAGAACAGGATCCTCCTCAGGTATGGAAAGATTTGGATAGTTTGGCTGCCACAGAAAATGTAGGGGTGCCATGTAAATATACCCCATGCCACGGAACCACCTCTAAGCCTCTGGGGATAAGCTCAGTGATAAATTGTTGGGTTTCCACAGGTTCCAGATCCTGTGAAGATATTTCAGCTCAGGCATAGCATGAGGCTGAGTTGTCTACATTCACACCACGCTGCTGGAGAGTTAGGAAACTGCCAGAACTGAGAGCCAGGAGGATATTAACTACTCTCTAGCAAACAGCACTGAGTGTACAGCACACTGCAAACATGATACTTCACTATGCCTGTTGTCCTTAATTGTAACTCTTGAGTTTCCCCTGGCTGTGAATGACGTTACATGGCTTGTCTCTGGGAACAATATTGCATAAATTATTATAAGGTAGTGGAATTTTTGCCAAATCCAGATAGATAGGAGCTCTTTATTGGAAGAATCAAAACACATAAGCTTTCCTAGCCCCACTACAATTTGTCTGAAACAGAATATATAACAAGCATTGCAGCATTGACCATAGGGAACAGTTGTAAAAAATAATTCTTTAGAATCCAGTCTTTCTTGGTGCTGATTACGTATTCATTATTGTATGTATAGCATGCATAATCTCACAGTAAACTCAGAGTAAACCTGTTGGTTACCATAATTTCATTAGCATATGTATCACAGCAAGATTAAATCATATTAACTTCATTATTCACTTAATCTTACAGCAATATTGTACCATTAAAATAATTACTTCTTCTTACCATTCTGTCTATTACAAACTCTGCAGCAGTATCACTAAGCACCACAGTCCTGCCCACACACAAACAGCCTGGCATGCTCAGTACTTTGCCTTTTATTGTTTGGGTCCCATTGAAAACAGTGGGGAATTAATGGTAGCGTTGCTGCTGGTTCCAGTCCCGTCAGGCAGTAAGCATGCACTGTCCTCTTATCCTTACAAATCCAGGCCCAAACTGTTCCCAAAGGAGTGCAGGAAAATTAGCCATTTACTACTGGAAACATGCACTGAGTGGCACGTGAGACCTCTTGTCAGATGACAAAACTTTACTTGCTACATGTAGATTTACATTTTAAAGAAAATATTCCTCATCCCCCTGTGTTTGTGTTCAGTTGCCATATTTGAGCTGGACACTGATGTTGTTTCTTGGCACTTCAGATTTGATGTATTTGAGATCCAAATATACCCCTGGCACAATTTCAATGGCATTGAAGTTTTAGCCAGGACCAAGTCAGTTCTTGCTATGTAAAAACTAAGCAAATAAAAAATCCCTGTGTCTCTCTCCCATCCCAAAAACAAATGCAGAAGAAACCACTTTAGCAGAGCTAAGAGCTAAGATTCTTGTGTAAGTGCTGGTGGGTATTGCAAATATTTTACCTCTGAACTGAAATACACATTAGAGAGGCTGGCTCTAATTTTCAAACGGATGTACCTAAGGCAGAGCATGAGTTTTAACTAAGAAGGATTACACATAAAAGTATGTGTATGTTGTTCTTTATGAGAGAAAGAGTAGGCAAGAGAGTGGCTCATTGTTTTTAAAGTAGATTTCCTGACCATATTTCCAGAAATAAAACATCAATGTGAAGTGGAGGTTACCATGATGTGCACTCCATCCTCTCCACGCACAGTCACATCCCTCACCTGAACCTGAAAGAGCCATCCTCTTTGTGAAGTCAGTGACTAGAATTCAGAGATTTAATTATTACTAGAGAGGCAGGCATTTTTGCTAAACAGTACTGAGTGAGGCGTGGTGATTGTATGATCTTATCCAGGATTAGGGAGTTGGAGCTAAACTAATTTACCTTAGAGTCACATACTGGCCTCAAACCGCAGTTCATGGACCATGCTGATAAAAAGCAAATGATTTTATTCAGTTCACATTAAATTCAAACTTCAAGCCCTGGAGACCTGCAGAAAGAATGTGTTAACACTTATCTTACAGAGCTAAATCTTCTAGGAATAGCAATCCTTCAGCAGCAGAGCAGAGAGAATGCTAAGGCTTTCAGGAGTATGGCAATTTCTCCTGAAGGAAGCATTGTGCTATGAAGTAAATTTTGAATTTTGGGAGTGCAGTTTTCAGGGGATGTGTGTGCTGCACCCAAAGGGTCACAGGAATAATATTTGTACACCCTAAAGGTGATTTAAATCTTAGTTATTGCTGAAGATAAAATCAAAAGAGTGAAGTCCATTCCTGCTACCTGAGAGAATCCCTTCATATTTGAGTAGGTTATTTTCCCAGGGGGTAGAATGAGGAGTGGTGAGTGGGGAAAGGGCCTCGGACAGAGGTTTTGACAGATCCTTAGTAATTACACCCCACACCCCCTCATAGGACACACAGTAGCAGGTTAATTCATGGTCTGCGATGTGTTGATTTAGAGCAAAGACGCATTGTCCTGTGAAGCATGATCCTAAGAAGATTATATTGTTGCATCATCATTCGGTGACAACAGTGCACTAGAACACATTGGAAAATTAAAACCAAAGGATGACACACACACACAATATGGAAATGGGTGGATGTATCACAGGGAGAAAGAAAGATACAGGAACTTAGTTCTAATGCTGAATCATTGTAGAGGAATATATTCTGGCTTCCAGCGGTGAAAGAAAACACATTTTTCTCTGGAGTTATATGCTCAAAAATATCTCTAATGTTTCTTTGGTCAATGTTTGTGTATTATAAACTCACAGAAGGAATAATAACAGGCTGTAGTGGAACACAAATAAGCAAGTTTTCTGCTGTCCAAAAATGGGCATCAGCATGTAAAACTCCCTTTTGCCCCCAGGTCTGTGCCAACCAGAAAGAGCCTTGATTTCACAGCTGGTCTCATTACAAACTGAGAACTTTCAGCGAGTTGTTAACTCTGTTTCTCCTGATTGGGTAAATGGGTGCTAAAGATCAAAGCACAAATGAAGTGAAATGAAGAGAGAGCTTAGTGCCTAACACCAGTTAATGTAACTGGTTTGCCTGTGGAGATAGACTGCTTAGTCCAGGACTTAAAAAAAAAAGATGAAACCAACCAATGATAGCATAACCAGCCAGAATACTGGCTTATATAAACTTACAGAATTTTAAATGATATCTATGTGTTTAAGAAGCCTGCTGGCATAACAGCGAGTGTACACAGCTAAGTCAGCCATTCTTTGGTCATTTAGCTAAAAGAATTAAACACTATACCTGTATGCCTCCCTCACAATTAGGCAGACTGAACAAGGAGGTCTAGGGACTGTAGCTCTTGCATTAGCATTCTCTCCTGCAGCAGGAACTCCTGTAATGGGAATGGCAACCCTCCACCCAATACCCACAGAACCTTCATTACTTGTTTGCCTTTCCTGTTCAAAAGTCAGCATAGTAAGTGAGAGGCTGATTTCACCGAGACTAAAGAAATATTAATCACAGCAATGAGGGTAAAGCCATTCCTTAAACCACAACAAAGAAAGAACATACCAGAAAGTGCTGGATAATGATAACTTTGGAATCATCACAAATATGAGCAGTCACATTCTTTTTGATTATTAGCACTTTAGGGGTACCTCATTCTCTGCTTCACCTCTGAAAATATTGGAATATGTACTGAATAGGCTTTACAAAGTGTAGGAGTTGTTCCTCCTTTATGGGCAGTTTTATTTTTGTACTTTTAATGAGGGAAAATATTGACTGCCTTTTTCTGAAGTTCAATTAGTTTTTGCATTGAGTTAAAGTTAGCAACCTTTTGGATGCATGGCTAAGTTTTGCTCTGCCAGTCTGGATAAAGAAAGATCTCCTGGTCCTCTGTCCTCAGATTAATTTCTACAATGAAACGTCTTTTTCAGGGGCACCTTTTACATAACTCTTGACACTCTGTGTTACAGGACATTCTAGACTGTTCCATATTTAGTTTCTCTGCCAGTTATGTCCATGTCTCTTGCTGTTCCCACACTTCTAAAATCTCTCAAATTTTTCTATTTTTTTCTTATGCAGCTCCTCAACCTGGAAACACTATCCTCATTTCTCAAATGGAGTGCAATAGATCACATCTTGTCTTACATATGACTCCTGTAGCAAGGAATGAGATCAGTCTTTTGTGTTTGAGCGTCATGTTATTAATTCACCATAGACATTAGATATTTTTATGCCTAAAGGATGCTTTGCCACCAGATGGTCCCTATTTTGCTTTTATGCATTTCATTTGTCTTTCCTAAGTGTAGGTCCTGCTTAAATGTTTTCACTGTTTGACAGAGGAACATTTTTCAGAAGTTATACAAATATACAACCAGATATAAATATATATACTTTTTTTTTTTCTTTCTGCAGTTTCCACTGAGGACATATACCAGTCCTTTCATATTAAGTCTCAATGCAGCAGTGCTTCAGAGCTAGGCAAGACAGTCCCTAGGTGGTTTTGTACTGCTTTTGTCTGTGAACCATGCCACAGGTACATCACTGACGATATCACATGCTAGTAACACAGAATGTTGTACCACCAGAAGTAGTTCTAAGGTTACAGAAGATCCTCCATCTCAGCGACATTTCTGCCTTGGCTGGGAATTCATGGGGCAAACAGCAGAAATATTAGTCACTGGAATTAGTAAATATTTTCTTCACTATTCATGCTATTCTTGATTCATGTAATGTTATGCCATGCTGCGCTTCTACCGAAAAATCAGACATTTCACTAGAATAGACAAATGTATTAATTCCTGGTTTATATGTGAAAAATATGGTTCTGAAAAATAAGAAGACAGGAAACTGAAAGAACCACTGAGCTACCTACAGTTCAGTAGCAGAGCTAGGTATGTGTATATATATGTATATATGTATGTATGTGTGGGCAATTTATTCCATGGCTCTCTTCTCCTTTACGCCCTTCTGCTCGTGCTACCCAAAAGCCAGCTCCCCTTAGCAGCTCTTTTGGTCCTGATTTTCACCTGTTGCCCGTTTCTGCTACCCTAATATCATACTGCTTCTACATATTTTAGTTTTTTTAATTGTAATTTTCCTAAGATGTATACTGCTTCCTTTTCACTCTAAGTATGGCCATGTCATTCAATTCCTTCGCCAAGTATTCTGAAAGACATAAAAAATGACGGCCTAGCTGAAGGAGCGATAAAATGACTGCGAAATGGTTCCAACTGCAATCGTCCGAACTGTCGAACACTCGCGCCGCAGCTGTGACAGCCCGGCAATTCAACAGCCTCAATAGCGACACGAATGCCAATACCTCCTCCTGCAAGGCGTTCCTAGGGCGGGGCAGCTGATACTTTTATAAAATAAAGATTGTACGCATACAAAGATAACCGACTGGAAAACACGTCCCCAGAGCGGGACGGCGCCGAGCTCCCCTCAGCGCGGCAACTCTCGCGAGATCCCGCGCCGTCCGAACGGGAGCGGCTGCGCGCGGGAACGCTGCGCCACGGGGCCGCCGGGGGAGCGCCCGAGGGGCACCGGCTGGGGGTCGGCTGGGGCGTCGTCCCCTCAGCGCCGGGCCATCATCCCCTCAGCGCCGGGCCATCATCCCCTCAGCGCCGGGCCATCGTGCCTTCAGCGCCGGGCCACGGTGCCCTCAGCGCCGGGCCACGGTGCCCTCAGCGCCGGGCCACGGTGCCCTCAGCGCCGGGCCACGGTCCCCTCAGCGCCGGGCCACGGTCCCCTCAGCGCCGGGCCATCGTCCCCTCAGCGCCGCGCCGTGGTCCCCTCAGCGCCGGGCCACGGTGCCCTCAGCGCCGGGCCATCGTCCCCTCAGCGCCGCGCCGTGGTCCCCTCAGCGCCGGGCCATGGTCCCCTCAGCGCCGGGCCACGGTCCCCTCAGCGAGCGCCGGGCCATCGTCCCCTCAGCGCCGGGCCATCGTCCCCTCAGCGCCGGGCCACAGTGCCCTCAGCGCCGGGCCATCGTGCCTTCAGCGCCGGGCCACGGTGCCCTCAGCGCCGGGCCATCGTCCCCTCAGCGCCGGGCCATCGTCCCCTCAGCGCCAAGCCGTGCCGTCCTCATGGCCACAAAGGTCTGGGCAGTGTGTCCCCTCAGCGCTGAGCTGCAAAGACCAGAATGAGACTTCAAGACACTGAAGCTCTGGCTGTGCAAGGCCGGTCAATACAGGATATGGTGATGGCCTATCTGCACCAGAGGTCTTGCCAGAGGCAGAAGGGCCAAACTCTGACTTGGCCAAAAGAAAGGTAGGTTATACTTGTAGGTGACTATTCTCCTTCTGAGAGGAATAGAGGATCCAAATGGCAGACCCTCTTCTTGGGGAAGTCTGCTGCTTCCCCAAGCCTAGGTTAAGGACATCACTAGGAAACTTTCTGGTCTGGTACGGCCCTTGGACTATTGCCTGTAACTGCTTTCCCTTGTGGGTGGCGATGAAACCAAAATGCACAGTCCAGAGTTAATCAAAAGTGTCTTCAGCACCTCGCGACAACTGGGGAGGGAATCTGGAGCACAAGTCACATTTTCCTTCCAGCCGCAGGCAGCAACATTGTAAGAAATAGATGGGCCCATCTATTAGATGTGGCTGATGCTGGGGATGCAATGCGCCAAGAGCACACTGGGCTCCCGCAGCGGCAGCGAGGTTGAGCGTTGGCCGTCCCCTTCTGTCGGGGTTTCAAGTTTCCCGTGCTGGCTCCCGTGTTTGGCGGAGGTCTCGGCAGCGCCACTCACCGGCCAGTGGAATGTCTGCGATCGTGCTCCAGTGGGATATCGGTTAGAATTTGAATTCACCCCATCGTTATCATACCGGGGGGCCTGTTCATGCCGTCCTCTAACGGGCTGCGCTGGGCGCCTTGCTGTCTGGGATGGCTAATTTTACCTGGGCAGCTGTGGATCAGCTCTAGCTGTCACACCAGTCTGTTAATACATGACTCCGAGATGTGCTGACACTGCTGCAGCACGCTGGAAGATTTACAGAGAACAGCCAGGTGCTCCTCAGATGACAGGGCTCACCAGGGGAACTACTAGTACCTTACTAGTCCATGACAAAAAGATTTGGTATTTGAAATTTCCAATATATCTTTAAAACTTTGTTTCTGTTTCTTTACTGTTGTGAGGACTTCGTGTGGCAAAGAGTAATCACTTCTGTTGACGAGAAGGTTCTTTACAAAAAGAACTTATTTCTAGGCTTGTGGCCACAGACAAAAATTGATTAGTGCATCATGGGACTGTTTCATATTGCAGGCTAAGGTTCTCACAAGCAGGAATGATTAATAAAATGCTGGAATATTAGGAATGCATATCGAAGGTAGTGTGTTGTGATAAATGTGGATTTTCTGAAATTAATGACTTGATTTTGTGAAAACCACTAAAATTCTGGTAGGAACTCTTTTTCATATTTTCTCTGTTTGCAGACAGTGATGTCTGCAAGTGGCATGTTCCATTATGTTAGTGGGTTAACAAGGAGCTTGGGACGTTCTTATGACTGGTAAAAACCAGCTTAATGTGCTTCAGGCTCTGAATGGACATTCAGCTATTGAAACAATGAACTCTGCTTAAACTTTTGTTTTCCTTCTCCAGTTCTTGGAACATCTTTACCAAAAGAAACAAAACTGATACCACTGCAGTGCAATGTCTTTTCCTCTTTCATTAACTGGCAGTGCATGGATGTTAGGGGAAATGTAAAATAAAGTTACTGATAATGTAGCTTTATTGTCAGGTCTTGGGAATTACTAATTTTTAGAGACTACACGAAGAGCAACAATGTATTACATGTGGCAGCATTATAATGTCATACTGGCATTTCAGAATTGTAGAATATTGCATTTCTCCTGATGGCAATGAGTATCCTGCATTTATATTTATTTTTCTCCCCTTGTAACACAAGCTTAGCATCAACTGTTTTTTTTTATTAACATTATTTTATTATTCAAGTATCAAGATATGCAAACCCTGAGCTTTAAGATACAGCTGTAAACTCCACTGCTCTGCTCTTCTGGTGACACTGATCATTGATGGAAATGAACTAAAGCAGGTTTCCTTTTTCATTGTGTAAGGGATGATCTCCATTTCTGCCTCGAGATAATGCTTTTGTTCCCTGCTCTGATGAATTCTGTGTAGAATGCTTCCATCAGAAGCGTAAAAGGAAACAGATGTGTTTACATTGTCTCCATGGAGACACAAACACACAAGCTAAATTCACACCAGCATCAGGGAGAAGATTCCTCCTACTTTGTCTTCCAGAGAAGAATTTTTGCAGACAGAATATTTGAAACAAATGAGACAAAACTGTCTACAGACCATATTTCTCCCTTGCCTTTTCAGCAGAGGATTCTTTGATTTCTCAGTGAAGATTCCAGAATGCCATCATGGCTGCTTGTAGTTCCACTAGGATTTTAGTAAGGGTTCAAAGTGCTGTAAGTTGTATGACTGTTTTAATTAATCATAGGAAGGTAATTCTCTACAACTAGTTTATTCATTGTCTCCAACATTGGAGTAACTTCAGTTCATTCAGTGACCCAGCATTGTTAAGCTGTTTGATGTTCCTTCTGCTCATTGTTTGGAGGACCATTGACTAGGTTTGCATAGACATTAACTATACAATATTTTCCTACTATATTTTCATCCCTTTGCGCATGTCTATTTTTGTGGGCCTTTACAAACAACTGTGTTTCTCCAAGCTACTGCAGTTAGGCCATATGAGACATCTGAAAATTGTTTGAGGCTCATGTGACTGGGGAGGGAGAAATCTTTTCCCTTTTCAGCTCTTTCTCTGGAGACCATGACTTATGTGACACAGTGACACAGGGCTGAATATAGCCTTATAAAGTGATGAGGCTTTTTAAGTTAGCTGAAACACAACTATTAAAGGAAGAAGAGATCTTACCTTGACAGAGGAAGATGGGTTGTTATATTACATTTGTGATGTCAAATGAAACTTTGTGGAGTTTCATATTCCACACACCAACCAGTACTTAGCAATCTAGTAGATCTGTGGGATTATACATCTAATTAATATGGTTTATTCCAGTATGATTTAACCTTTGATTCCTGCTGCAGTCATAGGAATGGAATTACTGTTGTTAGGGACTTCTTAGTGTATTAACTGCTCTTTTGTTTTTCCTTCAGACAAAATTAATGACTTTGCCACTGTTCTTGTAACCAGTTTAGTCACCTAAACAGTGGCATTTGAAGTTCACCAGCCAGTTTGGTTTATTTTCATGTGATGTGTTTGCCGTTCCCAGGAAGCAAATGATACACAAGTATTCTGCACACTGACCTAGAGGGGCCTTCGCTTCTGCAGCCACTATCAGCTTGACTTACTTTCAAGGCTACAGAGAGACAAAGAAAGCACAGATCATGCTTGATCAGTCTAGCAGTCTGGGGCATCTCAGTTCCAAGTAAACAGTGGGACCAGGTCTTGAGGTTAACATGAGCCATGTAAGTTATTTCTGCTGATATAAGTAGAGGAGCTCTTTTAAAAATTAATGTATAGATGCAAACTGACGATCATACTTGGCTTGCTGTCACTAACTTCTCTTGCCACCTACTGTTCACTTTAACCCATCTATTTCCTCTGTTGCACAGAGCTCTATAGTTCTTTTCAAGCTTTAGCCAACTGGTTTTTACAAAATTAACAGGTTTGAATTCACACTTCATTCATCTCCATCAAAACATTTAAATCAGATTTAAAAAGATTTGAAAGTGCCTGATTTGCTCATTACACTCAAAGCAGGGAGCTGGATGCATTGAACCAGATGCATTTGTGCTTTTTAGCCATGTAGATAAGATTTCTTGTGCTGATTATAGTTATATCTTGTCACATGCAGGTCACTTGGCTGTTAAAACTATAACTGTCTCCTGGATATACTCTAGTTCCTATGAGGATAAATTTCTCTCTTCCCTGGGAAAGTGTATTAAGGTTAGCTGTGCACTTACCTTCCTGACAGACTCAGTGTGGGCAGAGGAAGTCAATTAACCTGTTTGAGAGCAAATATTTTGAGGAAGAAATTGCACAAAGAGCCAGGCAGCACTTCCTTCATGTAAAGACAGTATGGTTTATGTCTATTTTTATGTCTAAACAGATCAGTTTAGAGGGGTGAATGGAAAAAAATTATTTGATGATACTGGCTTTTCAAATTACTTGAATAATTTGATTATAGCTCAGTCAGAGCACGTTAAAGTCAATGAGAAAGTCTGATGGTTGAGACACAGGGAGGGAGTTTGTATCAAAATAATTAAGTGACTGAGTTCATCATCTTAAACTGATGGAGTGTTGCATCTATGAAGGGGGAGATAAATTCAATACAGGGCTTGGAAGGGGAGAAGTTAAGTCTTTCTGAGGAGTGGAAACTTGTCTTTCAAGAATAAGGAATAAGAATTTCAATTTCTTTCAATAATATAGAATAAGAATCAAGTAAAATTACTCCAGCATAAAAGGTTGAAAGGAAAGGAGATTCCTTCTCCTTTCTTTTTTTGCCATATTTGGCTCTTGCACATCATGCTGAACTGCAATGGGGTCTGTATTACCAGCTCGAGGAATAGATTTTGAATTCCCTTTGTTATAGGATGCTTTTTTTTAATGCACTTTTATGGACAAAGACCAGAAAAAGCTTTGTAAGCTGGACTTGATACACGCAACATCTTTTCCACCTGGAGTGGAGTTTGTTTTCTTTGACATCGGTTGAGTACTTTGACACATCCTCTAGTTATTAAAAGATGCCAGCATTTGGCCAAAGTTTTTAACAGAGATACAGGATGCTTTGGGTTGGAAGGTACATTAAAGATCACTTTATAACTGATGTACACTGTGGACTTTAGCTTTGCCCAGTTCCTGATATTTTAGTGGAAGACAAACAGATAAAAAGATAATCAGATACTCTTCTCCCCTCTGAGAGTTTGTGCTGAGCTACTAATCTAGGTAAGGGAACCTGTAAGTCCTGGACCCTAAGGCTCTTTTTCCTGATCACAATCTTCCATGTCTATGCAGTTACCTTTGGGTCATAACATTATTCAGCACTTTTCTCAAACCTGTTTGAAAGACTGACACTTAATGGCTGCAAGTGTCATTCTGTCCATCGTGTGGCTAAATAATGAGGTGCTGAGATCCTAAGCAAACAGAGTAAAGGGTGATTTATGATCTGATTCATGCTATTGATGCATGAAGGTGACAGAACATAGTAAGGAGACGTCTCACCCAGTTAATATAGTGAGGGGGAAAGCGAATGTGTAAAGTGATTGTTCTCACACAGCTTAACCTTGCACATCTGATTTAAGACCCCAGGCTGGGAGACTTAGTCTTTCTTTGATTCCTACACAGTCAGAGGAGAGAGACAGCCCCTCCACTATCTCTTACAGGAGCAGTACAGAACAGAAGCCTAATCTTACTCCCATTGCTGATTCTAAATGGTTGAGATTTACTTCATTTTTATACTGCCTTTTTATTATACTGCAAGATAAACTGATTTATTAGTACTGTTTCTGTCAGGGTAGCCAGTTAAAATGGAAGAAACAAGATTTCTGTATACTGAAAACAAGATTTGTTGATATACTGTAGGAATCTAAAGGAAAAGTGCGATTATATGCTGATGGGTTGTGGATATTTTCCTGCAGTATTTTACACAAACATGTTATTTGTTCATTCAATAAATCTGGAGCACTTATTTACAATTTATTTACTTATTGCAATTTACAAATCTGGAGCAATTATTTACATTTAGGATGAAGCACAACATTTTGATTGGCAGAATTCCATCGTCATGGGTACAGCTGTCGAGCAGATACATAAACATTAGAGCTAATATGTTTATCCTGAGGGGACAGCTCAAGCCAAAAGCCTAATTTTCAGATGGAACATTCTGATGGTGTTAGTGTGTACACACCTATTGGTGGAAACAAAACTACCAGTGTTGGCTGGGAAGTCTGTTTTTGGAGGACTTACTTGAAAATTCTGCACAAGCAAGTGCTCAAGTACAGGCTTGACTTCAAACTACTGCAAGCAGAAGCATTTATCCTTCTTATTGTCATTCTTCTTTTAGAGTTATAGTGAGTCACAGTGTCTGAAGAGGTTATGAAGTCTGAGTTGAGAGGAGGGGATCATAATTCCTAGATGAGAGCAGAACTGGTGACCCTTGTATTATACTGCAGGAACATAATGCTTCTTGTTATTTCTTAGGGTAAAAAACCCAAATAAGCTAAAGCATGAAGCTAAATTAACACTGTGAAGCTGCATTCAAGGGTAGTTACTCAAATGCACTCAGTTCAACTGCACTTGGACAGTTTTTCCTTTTTATATTTCATTTTACCTTCATGTAAATGGACCTTAGTTTGTCTCAGTTCCTGGGAAAACTGCATATAGGCAGTTAAGAAAAGGACTAATTATTTATTTCCAGCTTGGAGGAAAGAATAACTGAATGTGTAAATCACAAAGTACAAAATAAACAAAATCAATTCAAAAACAATAGTTTTACAAACCCTGCCAGGCTGTAACATACTGACAAATAAAGTTATGCATAACCAACAACTTCATAAATACTAAGTTCTGTTTGCAGAAAATTATAAACGAATGTTTTATTCATGCTATACATTGTTTATTCCAGATCAAAGCCCTGTGTATTTGATTGCAAGGTCTGCTCAGTGTCCTTCTCTCGTGTGTGTAGGAGAGGGAGGAAGGTTACAGTGGACCGTGTTTGCCAGCAAAATACAAATCCTCTGCAGGTGAGTGGACTAATTGTACAAGAGTCTTTTGCTAACTGTAGAAGTGTTTCTTGTGAGCCATTTAACAGAGTTTCTTTTCATAGAACTCCTCTTTAAAGAGGGTGTGTTCTTCATTGCAGAGAAATTGTATATATTTAGCTTTTGATTCATAATGCTTCCTGGCGCTGAAATGCAACAGCTCAGATTGAGTTAAACCAGGAAAGAAACCTCCCCTAATTATAATTTCTCATAATCCATCTCCCTACATAACCAAAAATAAAGACAAAGCACACCTTAATTTGCTATAAAAAAGAGAGAAAGGAAGAAAGGAAAAGAGAAGAAAGATAATGAGATATGAGGGTATTTCTCTTCTTGAGAACCCCGAGGATAAACCTACTGCCTGCTTGCTCACTGGGGATGTGATCAACCAAAGCAGTACATCCAAGGGATTCTGAGCATCATTCTTTCCACTCTTTTGCATTGTTACTTTGCCAGGTTTTCAAAAGGACATGAAGAAAAAGTTGGCCATGGAAGGCAGGAGGGGAAGGGCCAAGATCATAATTCAAGCCTTCCCCCTGGCTGTTTCTGCTGTAGCTATGGTACAATGCCAGGACTGCTTGCATGCAGACTTCCACTGGAATTCTGGTCACACTCACCTCCAAAATATTTCAGGCCAAGAGATGGAGATCATACAACATGGCAGTAGTAAGTGGAGGTGCTTTTATGGCCCATAGTGTGTATATCTCTCCTCCCATTAGCGGAAAAAGAAATTATATTGCTCAAAATAAATGAAGTGTATAATTAACAAATAAAGGCATTTGGCTATCAGGGTGCCAAATAAATACAATGAATAAAATGAAGCAAGGCAGTAGAAGGAAAGGTAAGTGACAAACCATTTTTGTTGGCATTTTGTGCTTTTTGAATACAGTCTTAACCTGGTATATATGTTATATTTATGACATACACATGAACATCATTAAGGAAAGAAGAGGAACATTTTCCATCAGCTGGTGATTAGCTTGGATCATTTTCTCAAAACTAGATTGAATCGTATTTACATGGTGCAGTCTATCATTCATTGTTTACAAGGATTTTCTAAAAATTTTTGAAAAGGAAATCCTGGAATGTGGTAGATTAATGATCACAAAAATCAGTAGTTCATACAAGAAGAATCAAACTGCAGTGAGAATATTTACCTTCAAGATTGTGGTCCCATACAGCAGCTTCTGCCACACAGAAAATTTATCTTCTTTTCCACTGTAGCTTGCCTGTTGGTTTTGATACAGTCAGTTGCCACCTTGATCCCTACTACTTTCTAAGCTCCAGGATTTCAACTGGGGATTCAATCTCTCAGTTTTTACTCAGTACAGCTTCAAGCAAAAGAGCCCATTGACATCAGTGGGAGCTGGGCCTAAATATGAGCAATAGATTCTGGAGCCTGAATTGTAACTCTTTGTGATGCATTTTTCCTGCTAGTTTGGACACACAGTTATGCAACTCTTTATGGAAGATTTTTGTTTTTCATTTGTGCATTGGAACAATGAAAACTGACTAACTTTACCCATAAACTTATTAGAGCTGTGAGGGCATCTTGGGGGGAAGCTGTGAAAGTGCTCAGTGCTTTCCATTTGGATGTTACTTTATCTCTTGAATTTAACTGAACTCACATAAGACACCGGCTCTTTGCATTTGTAATTATCAGAGGGACATAAATTCAGCAATGTGCTGGGTCAGCTGTCTTCTTTTCACCTAAGCAGTGCATTTACAGCACACACATGCTCTCAGATGATTATTCTCTTATCAATTATGGTATCTAAACTTTTTTCCTGGTAAATCTAGTTCACACAGACCAACAGTTCAAATGATGTGTTTTCTGGGTCTCAGGAGGAAAGGTGTGGCTCACTTTTGGTTTAGTAACTTACAGAGATTGAGTTTTGAATAATGTAAATGGGAGGCGGGTGATAATTTGTGATGCTGTGAGTGCAATTAGTGAGATAAATACAGAGCTAGATTCATTTTCTCTGAAAAGAGGCAATCTGATTGCTATGCAAAAAGCACCTTTATTTGTGATACGGGCTGTTCATAATGTGGTTTGCAATGCACAAAGTGGCATTTTGATTTGGAGCTTTGAAGACTTCTGGGATGAATAAAACATGAAATTAATTGCCAGAGAAGAACCTTTGCCAGAATAGATGAGATCTACTGTGCTGAATAGAAGCTATAACTTATGACAGGGTCTGTTCCACTCCCAAAGGAAATTATGTCAATACCAGGAAAGGTTAAAAAGCCCTTCAAATAATTTGCAGTACCAGAAGTCCTTTCTCTTCATATGTGGGTTGAGAGTACATATGTAAATTGAGGATAAACATATATTCATGTGTCCAATCATCCTGCACCAGGTATTAGAACAGAAATATGAAAAATATCAAACTCCATGTTTTGTATTAGTAAATTTTAATGAGTGTTGCAGTCAATTTTCACCTAGGGAAAGCCATTAATTTGGGAGAACAGGCAGATTTGGATGTTTTGATACAAGGAAGTGTTACCAAAATCCTCTAAAATATTTGGGATAAATAAGACTCTTTGCCTTCAGTACTTTTTTCTTGGCTAAGAGGTGTGTGTGTAGCTGACAAAGTTCTGGCCTCTGCACTGACCCCAATACAAGACTTTTTCACTTATCTATACATTTTTAGCAAACAAAGAAATTAATGTTCATTGCTTCTAAGTTGCATAACTCTCTTCATTAGTTAGTGTTCTGTCCCCTGTTGGTTATTGATTTCTCAGTGTTCATGCTAATCTGGTGCACGTTCTTTAGTCTTTATCTCTTGCTCAGGTGGGGAGTCTCCAGCTTTCCATGCCTTAATCATCTCTGTGTCTTCTGGTGACACCAATGTCCTTGAGGGGCCATAAAGTTAAAATCACAGATGCCCAATCTTCAAATCCCTTTGGTTTTGTTTATTGAAGCTCGTCAGTGTTAGTTTTAACAAAATTTAGGTTTGGATGATTTAATGATAAAAGTAACAATGTCTGTGAAGAAACTTAACTGACACTGGCCAAAAGTGAGCACTGCACACAACTAATTAAAAATTGACTGGGAAACTTAGTTCCAACAGAGGATCCTAAGTTGCTATGTGAAGTTGTATATGAAATGTTCAAAGTACTTACAAAAGCCTGCTGAGGTCAGGGAACACTCCACACACCCACGAGAATCCCGGGTATCAGTCTTTTGCAGTAGGTCTTTCTTCTGATCACTGTTGTTCTCCTCTCCATTCTCTCCATATTCTTCTTGTGTTGATATTTTTTTGGATGGAATTGGTATTGCATTCCAGTGCAGGTCTTAGCAGCACTAAAGAGCCCAGAATAATTTTTTTGCCTGTCTTGCAGATAGTATTTGCCTTTAGGAGAACCTTTAGAACTATGATTGCACTTTTTTGCAAAAGTGTGACATTTTTAAAGTACATTGGCTGATTTTTGTGTTCTTTTGTACCATTAATTTGGCTTACATGTCATACATAGCTATCATCTTGTTCATTTCCATTGCTTCTCTTAATTCTTTCTCCACCTTTCCAATATTTTATTTGCATTGCTCTCCTGTCTGTGATCAGAATGTGAAAGTACTCACTGATGGTTAATCGTACACCATGCAGTGCTTTTGCTGGAAGTACCTACTCGTCTGCTCTGGTGTTTGGCAAGGAAGCAGATCTGGGTTCCACCTGCTCCTTTCTTGGGACTCCCATGCAGGAAATATGTGTATGGATGTGTGTGTGTTCTGATAAATAGGATGGAGGATATGAATTTGTTTCTCATCGAAGATGAAGATTTTGCAGAGGTGCCATCTCTGTAATGTAGCACCGGACCAGCCAAGAATTTTGCATTTTTGTGAACTCTGTTGTAGAGCCACTGCACATCTCTGTACTCAGACTGATCTGATCTCATAAGGTGTGTAGTGCTCTTGCCAGCTCACCTTGTATCTGCTTGAGCTGGTGGACCTTATGGCCAGGCAGTCATTTTTCTCTTTTAAATTTGTTTTGATTATTCTGTCAAAAGATAATTCTCAAAAGTTAAAGATTGAAAATTTTATTGTCTTCAGGATTTGCAGCCTTTATCAATACAAATCTTAATGCTATTATTTGAAATGCCAGAGTGATTAAGAAGAAATGTATATTTCTATGAACTGAGAATGTGATATTGCTATTGTTATATATAATAAACCGCTAGAGAGAATTTTTCTTTAGTTCTGACATTTGAACAAGCCTATTAAGAACAAGTCACAAGCTATTTTGTTTTCAGCTATTCAAAGCTGCCCAGTTTAGACACATTCCTTGTTTGCTTTGTGGCAGTTTCAAACCACTTTGTTCTACATCTGTATGGTCATCTTGATTAAATTTTAATGTGAAAGCCGGATGCATAAGGCCTGGTGAACTAACAATCAGGGATAAGGTCACCATCTGCTCTTATAGTCAAAGCTTTGAGCTTAGAATTGCTTTTTATATTCAGTAACAGGCCTGAATGTCTCTTACATAGGGTCAAATGAAAACAGGAAACCAACAGAAGGCACCTCTCTATTGTACAGAAACTTGTTGCAGAGCTTCTTGGTGTTTGGGTCAAGCAATACAATTTTTGTTCAAGACAGAACCTATTCAACCACCTGTAACT